>NW_019103697.1:689476-908381 GCF_001856785.1 Myzus persicae
TCCCGTTTATTGACCATTTCATTTCGCAGTTAGAAATTAGATTTACCAAACACAAAAATACACTATCAATTATTCAGAACTTTATACCAAACAAATTAATAAAATTATCCGAAAATGAAATTGAGACAAGTACGGAAGTGATGTCAAAACAGTGGCCAGTTGTAATAAGCTCATGTGACAATATTGTGAACAAAGAAGTTCTATTGTGGAAACAAAGATGGATAGCCGCTGCAGAAGATAAACTCCCTTGTACTTTTATAGATGCCATAAATTGTTGTGATGAGTTACTGTTTCCTAAAGTATACCAATATTTAAAAATTGGCGCTACGTTGCCTGTCACAGTTGCTAGCGTAGAACGGAGCTTTTCAACGTTAAAACGTTTGAAATCATACTTGAGGAATTCCACGGGGGAAAATCGTCTAAATGGATTGGCTCATCTAAGTATTCACAGAGAAATACCAATAAAAAGTAGTGAAGTGGTCGATATTTTTTCAGAAAAAAATAGAAAATTAATGTTCTAAAATTATTATGTATCTAAATAATTTTTTTTTATTATTATTATTATATAATTTAACATTTTTTTTTTTTTTATACATATGGTTAAGTATCACGAATAAAAATTAGTAATCTATTAAAATGTACGATATGTTTTGTTATTTTCAGGTGTCACGTCATCTAATATGTTAAATAAAAAATTAAAACCCCCCCCAAAGTTCAGGTCTAAGTACGCCACTGGGTCTCCCCCTTCATGTTATTCACTGTTATTAATTTTTAATATTAGACAATTATACAATTTGGTTATTGATCTAATCTAGCACCGCAGATTGTAAATGTTGTTTTAAAATAAAATTAAAAAAATCTTGTCGGAAATGAAGACGGCGTGAAACGAATACCTAACGGAAAAAACGTGTTGTTCGCAATCGATAATATAGGTACCAGTGGTTGTCAATAGAGACTATCGTATCGTTGATTTTAAACGTAATATAACATATTTTTAATACATTTTTTACGATCGTGGTGAATAATTATGTGAGCAATAACGGTTTGAAAGTCTAAAACGAAATTGTCCGATCTTACATTCCCTTCACAATGATTCTAACAAGCACGATCTATATTCCTTTTTTTCGGTGGGGGCTGTTTGTGAACTGAAAATGTCCCTTCCATCTAAAATGTTGAAGTTACAGTACTTACAAAGTTATTAATGTAATACAATAGGTGCGCATATGGCAAATGCTCGGTTTTTGTTTTTGAGGTAGATGAAGGGGTGGAAATCCATTTACTAGTTTATCTGATGAAAACAGCCGATGAAGGGGAAACATATATTATTACCTATACAGAGTATACCGGAAAGAGTATAATGTGTATACAGATCATAAATGTGTATAGGTATGAGAGCATGGAACGCACGATTTAACGATACCGAAATTAATATTATAATAATATTGTATCTGATGCAGTCGTAAACAAAACTTCATAACTACCTATAATATAGGTACCTACTAAAACGGACAAAAAACAACTCGTGTACAATCTCGGAAATGCAATCTGCAGAAATGCCAATGGGTCGATGGATAAACCCGTTTACTCGTGTACTGGTGTTTATGATAAACGAACAATATAGTATTATTATATCATATATTATATTAAAATATTGTGAAAAACTGGACAGCACGATATTATGAAAATGTGAATCCGAGACAGACAGGAAGTGTGAACCTTTTTGACCGTTTTGATATTGGTCAATTATTGTTATATTGTGCGGAATCGTGTAACTGCGAGGTACCTATATAATAAAATGTATACTATAATACTGTTAGTTTCGACTAAAATCCGAGTCATGTGGGTCGTGGGTGGGTGTTGGGCAATAAAATAATATTTACGTACTTTCGTTTGTGCAGGTGTGTGATAAAATATATTTATTATTTTGTAATAATGTCGAGATTTTATTTGTATTTTATTTTGATGTTATTTGCATACAAGAACGCGTTCGTGTGCTTTATGTTTACGAAATTATTTTCATTCCACAAATACCACAATATATGCAATTGTCGTAAAAAAAATGATCTTCTTATACTCCGATCAATCTAAGCGCCGTATAACACGATATGTAAAACCGGTTGTTGGAGCTAAATTTAGAATAATTCGCCACATTAATAATAATTGCTGTGAGTATATGGGCATACAATTTAAATACATAACATCAAATAACTTCTTGTATTGCACAGAGGTTACTAATAATAAACTTTAAAAAAAAATTAATCTATAATAAAATAATATATAATATATGGGCAGTATAGAAAAGTTGTGTTCGTATTAATTACATATTACTGAGCCACAGTTATTATGTATTATATTACTAGCCACTAGGTACTTTATATTATAGTACCTAAATATGTAATTACGGCCTTAATATAGGATACTTATTAGTTATTAGTTATGAGATTCATGTATTATGAATAATTAAAATACTGTAATTATTGTATCATACAAATACTTATTATAGAAATATTGAGAAAAATTTGTTTTTTAATTTTATAGTTCAAATCGAACCTATTTGTTTACTTAAAATAATTATAAGCTATCCTGAACTTGAATAAAACCGCCAATTCGTCAATATTATGTAATAAATCTATAATATATAAAATTAATTTCGGAAATTGATTATTAACTTATTATGTATTAAAGTATTTAAAGAGTTATATAACATTGATTTGTCTCTGACATTAATTATGATTTATTTCGTAACGATAAATGGTTAGGTTAACATAATTTATATTTTACACCAAATAAATTTTAAAAAAAAATGTTTTATCAATTTTATGCTGTGTTCGCTGTGTTCTCCTTGTGGTTTTTGTATAAATAAATAAATTCATATTACGAATGTACACCGAGGAATTCATCGGCTTCACTAGCTGTGTGGTGTAGTCTTCCACTCGTAATACCTATATGTACTAACTATACGTACTTTCCATTGTACAGTATCTATGACCGTTTAATTAGATTGTTTGGACTTATTATAAAATGTAATTACACTTTTGTATTTTTTTTCGAATGGAATATAATTTTAAAATTGTATATTAAAACGCTTCAATACTATTTTACATTCCGAATAGACACATCGCTATTTCTAGTTTCGACAGATTTGAACTTTGAATATTTTCGATAGTAGTTTCCAAGTGTTTAGATTAAAAAATAATACACAATATTATATACATTTTTTTCTGCTACATTGTATGATACATTTATTTTTGAACCGGTAATAATGGTTACGTCGACGTTAATTAATTAGATCGAGTGCAACTAGGTTACTGCAGTTATCATAACACGATTGCCAGAGCTTTTCACAGTTTTTGTGATGTTATAAAAAAAAATAATAATCGCATTATGTAATTTTCCGTACAAGGTAAACGCGTAATGATTTCAACTGTTTCCAGGTTTATAATTTTTTTTTAAAACGTATTCCATTTCATTCGGTTTCGAAGTACCTGCCTATATGAACATTATATTATTATACTGACAAACAAATACAAATGGGGTTCTGTACGAAACAAATATATACCGATTGGCGATTGCGTGTACCAGCTATATAGAATCCGGTCGAGAACGGATTTTCGAAAAGCAATAGCTGTTGGATAATAATACGGGACATATACATACTTACACTGGAACACACGTTGTATTGTGTTGCGTATGAAGAGTAATTTAACTGGAACCTATGGTTTTTCGTGAAAAGCGGGACTGAAAATGCCGCACCAATATGAGCCCGGGAAAATGGTCCGAGGAAACGACTGCAATCTATTACGCTCAAAACCCCTCCGCGTGTCTGTGTTGCTATGTATTCCGAAACATGAAGACAAATTATTTAGCGAGGATCTCGTGATTTAAGGGAAAAAATGTTTTTAACGCGTGTTTGTTACCTTCCTATATTAAATTATACCTATGCGTGCGTGGTTGGTGGTTATTACCATCGCCGTTTTGCCGGAAAACAGTAAGTTGTCGATTGTATACATATTAATATTATGGCATAATATAGGTCAGGTTGGATGGATTATACCAATACAACTATACAATATGCGTTTACTGATACGAATACATTTTTTAACGATTTAAAACAGTATAGGTACATTTAAGTACTGGAGGATTATTTCAACAGTAAACACTCATTATTTCGAAAAGTACCTACATATAGCTAAGTTTTAAAAAAAAATTGTTCGTTCCTTGAAGTCATAACTAAACAAAACTTTTGAAAAAAAAATGAGTAATTCCATATATTCTGAAGCAGAAGATTTTTCTGAAAATTATGATAATATAATAAAATCGTATTTCTAACGAGTTGTAAATAAGTACTTAGTATTTAAAGTTATAACGTGTGGAGTGGATTGGCAAAGTTGTTCCCCGTAAAACGTTGGTCTGCTACTTCGCTCTTCAAAACTTTAAATGCTTATTAGTTATGACTAATTAACTACTGGTTAAAAACTCGATTTTTATGTATTTAAATTTTCAGAAAAATATTCTACTTAATAGAAATTTTAAAAAATGTTTATCTTAATTTATATATATTCGTTTAAAAACTAAAAAACTTAAGAAAAAACGACAACAATAAAAAATAGAAAAAAATCATTATAAATTTTAAAAAAATATTGTCTTTTAATGACTTCAGGTTATGCAAAAAAAATATTTTCAAAAACATTAATACTAAATTATCACCCTGTATAAATATGAATGCTAGTAAATGTTCACGTTTCGATGAACCATTCGAAAAGTTGAACGCGAACCGACTTTTCCGTTACTTTTACCTGGAAATCCTTATTTTACATTTAGTTATTCATAAGCTTTTGGTTTTTTAGTAATAAATCGTTACTTCTAAAATGTCATTCATGTTACAATAATGTTCGCAGTAAAGCTAAAAGTGTTTAATTCTAAAAAGTAACTAAACAGTAAAAATGACATCGTCTACTTCGCTTAGAAACTAAAATAGTCATAGCTTCATTGGAATGAACAACTATTTTAATCGAAAGTCAAAACTAAAATATTTTCCCAAAGAAATGATACTAAAATATTTATATAAATGTTATAAAAATGAAAAGCAAACAAGATGAGATAGTTCACTTTACGAACTTGTTAAATTCTCGGTATCTAAACTTATTTTAATACAACCCAATGAACTACAATAAAATAATACAAATTTTAAAGGATTTCATAGTAACGTTTTTAATATCGCCTTTCTTTATTAAATACTAAAATGTTGATATTTTTTAATAGGTATTGGATAATATAAATTTACGTTTAATAGAACCTCTTCTGTCTGTAGAATATTAATACCAATAATCTTAACTATTTACTGGTAACTAACGGACGGGCGAAAAGACGGAATATAATAGGTATTCTAAACTTATTATTAGAGGTATTTTGTATAAATCGCATTTATAAATGTCATTAATTTTTATCGTAAAATTGGTTTTTGTAAGGTAATTTACATTTCTGCAGCAAAGTGACAAAGCTCAATTTACTGTATTTTTTACGGTACGTAAAGCTTCAGTCGAACCAACTAATTAATCAAGGATTAAGTATTTAAATCTCTACAAGTTATTCGATAATAATATGTATAGACTCAATAGTAACATAAATTATAAAATGTGTAAACTCATATGGCCAGTTACCTTTCTAAAAAAAAAATATTACCTAATTCATTTTATTTCGGCTAACCTGCGAAATAGTAGAAATTATGAATAAGTTGTTATTTTTAATTTTATCATTCATTATGTTAAATTTTATGTACATATCTAATGATATGTATATTGTATAGGAAATAATATATCGAAGGATTACCTTTATAATTATATAATTATTTATGCACAAAATCAACTAAATATCATTAGGTATATTAGGAAAAGACTGTATACACTTTTACACACGATATTTAATAATTTCTAATCATAAAAACAGGTATAATAATTAATGTAGGTGGTTTTATTCTAATCGTAATATTATAATGAGTAGATTGTAACTTTGTGAGTTTACATAATATTTTTGGCCATCCAAGAAGTAAATAGCATAATAATTATTATTTAAGTTGAGAAAAATGAACTGATAATAATATATTTGTTTTCGTATTGTACATAATACATTTTTCTAACGTCATTGTGTTATTAATTAAATTGACATAATTCACACAAAGATAAAATAGTATGGAAACTTGTCCATTTTATTTTCAGCATTATTCGTCATTCGTTTTTATGATTTAATGATTATTTTTCAGTTGATAGAAAATGTATGCTCTAATATAGTAAGTATAATAAAGTTTTTTTTTAATGGATAAGGTCATTGTACCTAAATATAATATTAACCAGAGTTATAACTGATCATATTATACGATAGTACATTTCACGCATTACCGATTTCTTATTTCTGTGGTACCAGTAGGTATTACACATAATATTATCTGAGTAATTTGTAAATTTATTTATAATAACAACTTTTTTCGAAGTTATATTAAATAGAATAATGAGCGCTGAGCTCATGATATGCAATAATTACACTAATAGCATTGACCTTTATCTATGGTTTATAAGATATTTGGTAGAATACGAAACTATTTGTTGACTCTAGCAGTATACCTATCAATGCTATCTGCGCATGCCCATTATAATAATATAAACTACATTTTCACTTATTCATACAATTATGGTCGTCCTATTAGTTATGCGATTTCGAAAAATAATTATAATAGTAATATATTAGAACTAGGTACTATAATAGTGAAATAAAAATAAAGAACATAATGTAAAAAAAAATTGTTTTTATTAAAAATATAGTATAATAGTATATATAATAGGGTATACAAATTATAAAAATGTAAAATATAATATATTATCATATATATGTTTTGGTACATATACAAAGATGATATATTATTTGTAAAAGAATAGTACATATTCAACAAAGAAGGTTTCATAAGAAAAATTAAACACAAATATCACTTTCGTAATATTTTTGTCACGCAAATATTGTACTATTAGTTCCTAAGTATATTAAACACCAGGTTTGGTATAATATTATTGCGGCGACACAACTTTCGAGATCTTTTCACTTTTAAAAAAGAAAATATTCAAAATATTATTCTCACACGCTTCGATTACAAGATACAGTAAAATAAACATATTAAATACAAATCTTTACATAATTACATCGTATAAGTATGACATAGGTACCATACTTGTACACATAACATACGTAAACCGGTAACTTTGGGCTCGGATGTGACTAGAATGAGACTTGAGTTGAATTAATATCCGCTGCTACCATGATGGTAATCGTGTTCTCCGTGGTGTTCCTGGTGGTGTTCGTAATGGTGTTCTGGCTGGTGAGTCTTGACTGGGTACGGTACTTTTACTTCGTATTTGACGGGAACTTTGACTGGATACGGGATTTCCTTGACCACTGGATATGGCACTGGCTTCTCGACCGGATATGGGATACTCTTCACCACTGGAACGGGGTATGGGCGTTCGACGGGAACCTTGACCGGGTAGTGGACGGGCTTCTCGACCGGGTACGGTACGATCTTTTCGACTGGTACGTGCACTGGGTAGGGACGGTCAACTGGCACCTTGACCGGGTAGTGGACAGCCTTCTCGACTGGGTACGGCACACGCTTCTCGACGTACACGGGGTATGGATTGTCCACGTGAACTGGATATGGGCGATCTACGGGCACCTTGTACGGTACATGAACTTCTTTGACAACGGGGTATGGATGGGGCACTGGAACTTTGACGGGGTATGGTTTTTCCACGTGCACGGCGTATGGCTTGGGCACTTCCACGGTGTACGGCTTGTCGACGGGAACGGCCACTTTGACTGGGTATGGGTATGGTTTTGCTACTTCTACGTGGTAAGGTTGTGGCACGTGTTTGGTTATGGTCTTGACGGGTACGTGATGTTGGTACGACGATTGATGGTGTCCACCGTATGATCCACCGTAACCGCCGCCGATACTTCCCGAACTGTAGTCACCGTGTCCGGCACCGAAGTCTCCTTGTCCGTAGCCGCCGCTCACGATTTCAGAGCCACCGTGTCCGTAGCTGCCGCTTGAGAATTCGGAGCCACCGTGTCCGTAGCCGCCGCTTGAGAATTCGGAGCCACCGTGTCCGTAGCCGCCGCCGTATCCATAGCTGAATTCGGATACGCTTCTCTTGGACTGGTTGTCGTCCGATTTTGATTTCTTGGCCGACTCTTCTGCGGCCAATGTGTAGGCGCACAGCGCGAATGCGCACGCCGAAAACAATATTACTTTCATGTTGTGTGTTGGTCGCAGTGGTCGTCGAACCTGCCGCAGACTGAACTGAATGTGAATGGTGCTGAATTGTCTGCGACTGGCACTTTTGTAGTGAACCGTCGATGCTCCTTCCGGGAGAGCCCAAACCGGGTTCCCACTCCCACCTGTCGAATGTCTGTAGAGTTACGTATTTTAACTGCTAAAATATCATCCTCATAACACGCGCTTCCACGTTGAGGCTAAAAGTTGTTTCATTAGATCAATGTATAACCCACACACCGTCGGGGCAATTCCGTCTTGTATATTATGTGTTATTACTTATTATTCAACTGCATTGATTTCAAGTCGTCTGAGTTATAATACTGTACACGTATTTAATACAAATCGACGTTTATTTTTACACAGTTATAATTATTATTAAGAACATAAATCAAAACATTAATACTAGCTGTAATAACCGTGAATATTTTTCAGTAAAATTTAAAACACTATTATTTTAAAGTCGTTGGAATACAGCAAAATGAAAAACGTTGGTAATCGTCATAATAATACCTACTGTAGTACTGTCTATTTATTTTGTTAAATCAAATTACTAATTACACAAAGACCCTATATAATAATATATTATGCTAAATGTATATAGTAAGCACCTTAAATTAATAAACGATTATAACGTTTTATGATAATATTCTTATTAATTAGTTTTAAATTAGGTACTGATAAAATATTTTTTTTAATTTCTAATATTTAACAATATATAAAATTTCTGTAAGTATATATCATATGTTCAAATTTCGATTAATATTTTGATAATTTTTATGAAGTTTTTTTTTTTTAAACTAGTTCGTTCTTCACACGTAAGACGTGTTATATATTGCTTGTACTTCAATTGTTTTACAGTGTTAAACATGTTATGTCCTTCCTATTAAATATCACGATATTTTTAATACCTACCTATATAATGTGCATGCAAAATATTAGTGTTAATATTATTTGGACATATAATTTTTTTTTTGTAGTAGGCTTTAAACAAAAGCATTCTTAGATTCTTATAACGAATATTGTTGTAATACTTTATTATTATAATATTGTGATTTTAATAGATTTTAATTCGTATTGCTGGTTTTAAAATAAATTGAATAATTTATTCAGTGTAAACATAATTCAGAATAATGTTTTACTTTTTAATATTCTTTTTGAATATAATTTCAGTTCAAACTGGTTTACACTTAATACTATTAATGTTTCAGATTAGATTCCTTAATGGCCAAATAGTAAATAAAGTGAATGTCACCAGTTTTCAGAATTTAAAGTTGAATTTTACTAATGAAAATTATTTACAATCATAACTTATAATTTCAATTTAGTTAAGTGTTTTCGATATCCCTTAATATTCATTATGGTTATGTAAAGTTAATTAATTAGACAAAATGAATTAATAAGATATAATCAATGCAATTTAATGCATTTTTTCTGTTTTAATTTTTTTTAATATTGTTATAACAGCATTCGTACTCTACTGATAATACTGTAGTATATGCTGTAGTTTATCTGAAACACGTAACGATTTCACATTAAATTCGTCTGGCTATATTATATATTATACTATGACCCATTGACCCCCAAGATATAGGTATTATTGGGGTTTAAGAGAGGACGGCGATTGGGATTTGTGTCGGCAAATATAGTGTGAATATACTACTACCGCACTCAGGATTAGAAATGTTCTCTATTATTCTTTCCAAGGACCTGTGTGTAGTAAGTAGTCGATGTGCGTTTGAAAACTTTTTTGGATTAAAGTTTTGATTTCGATTAAGCCCCAGTGTATTTAATATAATATGTCTGGAAACTAGGTCATCTGTGCACATAATAATATAGTGGTTTTATGTTCGTACCTATATTTATTTATATACATTTTTGTTTTTGTAGATAAATCTGTTGTAACTATAATATGAGTGTTGTGATAAAATGCGTCTAATAAAGTGGATAAGACAAAGGCACAAAGCATTTTATCGATGTAGGTTAGATTTAATATTTTGTTTTATTTCTCGCTCTATAGATGCTTTATGTAATGTATTGACGAACACGGCCAAAACAATAACGTCTTAATCGAACCAACGGTTGCCGTCGGTTTGATGCATATTTATCAACTTAACTACATAATTGTATTATATTATATATTTTGTCTGTACGCTGCAGTCGATTTCTACAATATTAAATAAGCTCATGTCATTGTATGTGTATAATACAAATTACGAACTGCCGCAGCTGAGTGTGCAGCTCTCGTCTCGCTCCGGTCATCCCGACGCAACGCTATGTAGTGTTGCTGTTAATTACATTTTTGAAAGAACCGATAAAATATCATTAAAGACGATTGCACATTAACTACTGTGTCTGCTTTAGAATGTTTAAAAATGTTTTTTTTTTACATCTCTCACCTACGTGTGCAGTTGTAAAGTTTTGTATTATATAGTTATGGTTAAAACAATTATCCACTATATAGACGTAAATATTTTTTTCAATTGTATTGAGTATAATATATTTTTATTATCATATCTGATATCAGCATACATTAATTATTTTGATAATATTCTGGCTATACATTCTATACAAGTGGAAATCTTAAAGAATGTACCTATACAATTATTTAAAACTAATAAATTTCACAATCAATACATTTTAAAATCAAAAAATATGTAAAAAAAAACCCTATAACAGTGATTTTTAAAATACTTTACAAAATATAAATTTTATAAAGATTGAATCACAGTTTTAAGGAGTACAAAATTTAAGATACTAACATAATATGATATTTATCAAAGAAACTAGGTAATGTTTACCCAAATCAAAAGGAATTCTCATAATTTTATATACGAATCATCGCATGTTTAAAATCGTCAAAATTATTACGTTGATCCCTTGTTAAAAAAAATTATCGTTTACACTTTTTACTGATCACCTATCTTAGATTCTGAGTGAAGTGATATCGATTTTAAAATATCGTACATATTTTATGTTTTCTATCCGTGTACATGATAAGTAGCCGAAATAATGCTCAAAAATGTTAACATTAGAGTCTTTTTTTTTGGCGGGAAAGTAAATCTAATCGGTTCATTCAAGAGTTCAAAATTGAAAATTCCCAAAAAAAAATCATCGGTTAGTGTATCTCGAACAGAAATAACCGCAGATACATGCAATTTACACGAAATGTTTGCATTAACATTTTTATATACCCACACCATTATATTTTCAAGACATGTTGACTCTTATAGCAAGCAATTTATCGCCATAAGAAATTTGATTTACATTAATTTGCTTTTATTAAAATCGAAAAAAAATTCACTGGTTCAAAAAGTTTGGAAATGTAATAAAAGGTTTTCCATAACTCATGAGTAGTTTTAATTTCAGTTCAGAAATATTATAGATTTATAAGCACGATTATTTTTAATAGCATTGTAAGTTCAAATTTTTACCAAATTCGTTAAAATCAAGAACATTTTCAAATAATTGTGTAGCTAAAAATATGTAAAGTGTTTAATTTCAGGTTTATAACACATGTTTAGAACACTTATATCAAGTTGCGTTCACCCGTTATTATTACGATCTTTTATATTAAGATATTTGTTTGTTGTAGAAGTATTGGTTATAGATTCATACTAGCCAAAATATACGGATAAATATTAGGATTACCAAATTATCTTTAAATTTTATTTGGAATTATTGTTAATTGTGTTGTGTTAAAATAGGTACTTTTAGAAGCCGGGAATTTAACACTCTCACACTCTCAAAGAATGAACTTTCCTCATTTTTTTGTAGGTAAGTATTGGACATTAAAAATAATGTATCTCATTAATATTTCAAACTGTAACCAAAAAAATTAAAAATCATAAATATCCATTTTTTAAAAATATATATTTGAATTTATTTAAATGAAATTACATAATAAACAGAAAATTACAATTTTAGTTTTTTTTCTAAATTAAAAATATTATTCGTGGGCACTTGAACTTTTAAAGTATACCAAAAGACATTTTTTTGGCAAAAACTATTTCAACATACAATTGTACTAATAGTAAAATAAACTACTTTAAAATCAATAATATCTTAAAATATACTTCTTAATATAGGCTTATAGATCGTCTTCACTCGGAATCGTTCATCGCATAAAATAATTTTATAATATTTTAAATTTAACACTTTATATATTACAGTGACACACATAGTACAGCCAAAAGATACAAACTTGTCCACCTTAAATAGGTGTAAAACTAATAATCATTATAAAATAACTTTAAGGGTTAATTAGTTATAGGTACTGATAACAGTTTTGATAACCATTACCAGTTAGGTATTCTACAGAATTTTCTGTAGTAAAAAAAAAAAGCTCCTTTACAAAGTTTAGTTAACAATCTAATGTAAATTTAAAATCTTGGGCATGCAGTTTTCACATAAAATTGATATCTAACAATATTATAACAAAATACGTCATTGTATAACAGTCGATATAAAAATCTAAAAGGATTTTTCAGTACTCGCTACAGCGTATTATTTGTTTCAATAGTTTGGATCAGTTTACAGATATTATTGGGGTTAAAAAAATTCAGAACATTAATTTAATTGAAACATTTTTTATTTATATTTTGACTAACAATAGAGAGGTATTCAATATACATTGATGAACATTAACCATATATACATTTGTAACATATATGGATAAAATGATAGGATTTATAAAAAAAAAAAAAATGGGCTCATTTAAATAATACCCAAATTATGACACTATTATGTCGTGTATACACTATTATTAATAAAGTTCTAGTATAATATAAACTATAAAGTATTTTAACGGATCAACCAATATTAATATAACTGTCGGAACTATCAAGTATTTTCATATTTAAAAAACAAAATCGATGACAACAAAATATTTTCTTAACGTTTCTATTATATTATAGTATAGAAAAACAAAATCAGCTAAAGTATAAAACGGTAAATATTTTGACTCAAGTATAGTGTGACTAGATTAAGACGTAAGTTGAATTAATATCCACTGCTACCATCATGATGATAATCGTGTTCTTCATGGTGTTCCTGGTGGTGTTCGTAATGGTGTTCTGGCTGGTATGTCTTGACTGGGTATGGTACTTTTACTTCGTATTTGACGGGAACTTTGACTGGATACGGGATTTCCTTGACCACTGGATATGGCACTGGCTTCTCAACCGGATATGGGACACTCTTCACCACTGGAACGGGGTACGGACGTTCGACGGGAACCTTAACCGGGTAGTGGACGGGCTTTTCAACAGGATACGGTACGATCTTCTCGACTGGTACGTGCACCGGGTAAGGGCGGTCGACCGGTACTTTAACTGGTACGTGGACAGCCTTCTCTACTGGGTACGGCACACGCTTCTCGACGTACACGGGGTATGGTTTGTCCACGTGAACTGGATATGGGCGATCTACGGGCACCTTGTACGGTACATGAACTTCTTTGACAACGGGGTATGGATGGGGCACTGGAACTTTGACGGGGTATGGTTTTTCCACGTGCACGGCGTATGGCTTGGGCACTTCCACGGTGTACGGCCTGTCAACGGGAACGGCCACCTTCACTGGGTAAGGGTATGGTTTGGCTACTTCCACGGGGTATGGCTGTGGCACATTTTTGGTTATGGTCTTGACGGGTACGTGATGTTGGTACGACGATTGTTGGTGGCCTCCGTACGCGTATTCTCCACCGAAATCAGCTTGGCCGGCATTGAAGTCACTGTGTCCGGTACTAAAGTCACCGTGTCCAGCACTGAAGTCACCGTGTCCAGCACTGAAGCCACTGAATCCGGCATTGAAGTCCCCGTGTCCGGCACTGAAGTCACCGTGCCCGTAGCCACCGCTCGCGATTTCAGAGCCACCGAATCCGTAGTTAAATTCGGATACGCTTCTCTTGGATTGGGATTCGTCTGATTTTGTATTTTTAGCAGGTTGTTCAACGGCCAAGGCGTAAGTGCACAGCGCAAATGCGCACGTTGCAGAAAACAATATTACTTTCATTGTATGTGTGTTGATCGCAGACCTATCTGAATGTGAATGATGATCAATTGTGGGTGTCCATCGCTTTTGTAGTGGACAATCGCTGCCCCCCAGTATAGTAAACCAACCAGGTTGTTGCTCCCACCAGTGGGTACTGGATAGTGTTCGAATTATGCATCTGATCTTTACATATCATCTTCATTACGTATTTCCATATCTTGAAGCAAAAGTAGTTTTATGACATCAAATCCAGAATTTTATAAAAAGAAACGTCTTTTCCATCTTAAGCAACTACATTCACTTTTTTGAATTTATCATTTATTGGGTCATATCAAAAACAAGCAATTTTTGAATTTTATATTAGCCGTCATCTGGGGCTAATTAATGAAATAGTGAAACTGTTCATTATTTACTTTGGGATCATATTTAATATATTAAATATTTATTTAATAATTAATATTATTCATAATATTTATTAATTAAATATTGAGAACAATTTAATAAAATAATTTAATATACTTAAAGTAGTTAAATACCAAATTCAATTATAATTCGTGGATCATAACGATGTTTTCACTTAATGAATTGCAATACATATTTATTTCTTGTTATTTTTTTTTTTCAATAAACAGTGTTTTAAAATTTAGTGGTTGTGTAACATCATGATTAATTTCCACAATAACCAAGAATCTAGTATTGAGTATAAAATGAATAAAAAATGAATCAGTACAATCTCAGTTTTTATAAAAACATAAAAAAATATACTGATCTCACTGAGTACATAAGAACATTCAATATTATTATTAAGAAGACAATAAATAAATAAAATATAAAACGTCATAATACATAGATTTTATGTAGGTATAGCTTATATATATTTCTTTTCACCAATTGTTTTTCAATTTTTATTGAATTTTATTCATATGGGGAAATGTTTATAACAATTACTGTGACACAATATTTTTGTACGATCTAAACAATTCTTGATTGCTGTAAGTTCGCTGTTATCATTAATTAATTATTTTTAAGATAAAAAAATTGACTCACATTGAGTTTCTTTTCCAAATTATTTAGATGCCAGACGTTTCGTGATTATAATTTAACATACTTCATTATTATTACAATTATATTATACACGTTGTGTAAAAAAACGGACGAAAATTCGATACTATTGAAGGCTAAAATAATCATTTTTGGCATATTATTATTTTGATGTTACAAAATGAGTTGCGATTGTTTAATTAGTCTCAAGTATTGAAGGCGTAAGGTGGTATTCAGATTTAGGTCAAACGACGTAACTATAAAACAATGTACAGTAGTAGCAGTAATAATAGCTGTGCCATGGTGGATTTGTGTGAAAGTATTATTATAGATGATGGGTTAATTATTTAATTGTGTGGAATTTATTAGTTACACACGTGCATATACGGATATTATCATATACGTGCACGGCGCACGATAAGTCGTGGTGTAATAGTATTATATACCTGGAACCCAATTAGGGGTGACTATATAGTTATTGGTTAGATCTGCAGGGTGGTATTCAGAGGTCGCCATAGGCCTATAGTAATTGTAAAGGCCCTGCACCCCCCGCTTAACCGCTCACAATAAAATTGTAGGAGATAAAATTTTAATCGAGTCTGCATACGTAATCGACCGAGTTCAAAAGATTATACATTTATGTCAAAATTAATGCTATAATAAAATGATTTAATTGCGTTTATACGAGAAACAAAAACAAATATATTATAGTTGATTTTGGTGAACTCGTTCAGAAATGTAGTACGACGAGTTTTCGGCGAGTGACGGATTTTCAGAACATAAAACACACCGTAGTCGTCATAATAAATTAATAAACTCTGAGAAAGTTCCATTCAGATTAACGAGGTATCTACTATTTATATTTTTATTCGATGTCCAATATATACTGGATTTCGCTGTGTCGACATTTACAGGAATGACTTGAGTTTTTTTTTTAATTTTCTTAATTTGGTTTTAAAAACTACAACAGAGAGCACCCACAACAGACGAATCACATTTTAATGGTAGACTATATAATCTCGTATAATATTAATTTATTGGACCTTCTCGTGTCAAATTAAAATTATTACATAATACACGGATTCTAGGGATGCAGGGACTTCTATCGAAGATATTGCGCGTTGTGATATTACTATTCTGCAAACTTTCATCAAGTATTTTAGGTACTTTCCTCTGTCTTTTTTGGACGCTCGTTCTAGACACGTGCTGTTTGGTTTTGAATATTTTATAAATTATGCATACCTAGGTTTATTAAGGGCAATCCACTCATGGTCCTATCAATTTTGCCTTGCCCCGGTAATTCGAACCACGAATACATTCAAATGATTTTTTGTGCAGTATTTTTTTTCTATCTACCAATCATTATATAATATTGATGAAAAAAACAAAAAAACAATTTATTTTACATTATAGTTATTATAATTAATTATATTATTACCTTTTTATTATAATCTGAGTATTCAAAAAAAAAAAATGGTAATTAATTGTTTTAAATGAGGGTAATAGCTCCCCATATTATTTTGCATCAAACGATTAATGAGCATAGTTATTAGTGGTTAATAGACAATTTTTGCATTATCGTGAAACATAAAATGTATCAATCCACAAACATAATAGATATAGTCATCTAATATAAAATTAAGAAAAAAACATAGATCGTCCGGTGTTCCATAAAAGTATTTTTAAATTATTTTATCATATTTTATACATTTAAAAAGAAAATTGAAGCGCTTAGCCTCTCAAATTGTACTATAATATTATAAATAATTATTTAAAACAATTACAATAACGATGGAATAGTTATGTAACCTATTATTTATGGATATTGTATAGGTAATGAAGCTTAGCAAAATAAGTACATGCAAGTGTAGGAATACATTTCTAAGTGTCATAGAAGTAAATCAGGTACACTTTACCTATAGGTAATGCCAAAAATTCTAAATAACTTATTTATTTATTTCTTATGGCGTTATTCCATATTATAGTATAATACCTATATTTAGTAGGTATGTAATACATTATTACCATTGTTAGAATATAATAAAATCATAATTAATACTAAATAAATAAATAAATTCAATAGAGAATTCTGCACACAACACAATTCGTTTGTATTCTCGGTTCAAATTTCCAGGACTGAATTAATTGACCTAGCAATGTGTATGCATTGTCAATAACATAATATGCACATTGCTATGAAGGTAATGACAGCATCTCGTGTGTAGGTATTATACCAACGTATAAAATTATAATAATATCGCCGTTTTCTGAAAATATTTTAAAATCCATTAGACGAGCGTACTTTCGCACACCAAGTCGAATTATCGAATCGTATACACATTATACGCATTAGACGATCGTCATACATGCCTCGCATAATATTAATATTATGTTATTGCGAAGTGGTGGGGGAGGGGGTTGAATAATACGACTATCGTCGAGTCTTTATGCACAGTGATATCGTACGGGAAGACGACTTTATGTCATTAAATCCTTCTACGATATAATATATGTATATATGTATTTAATATTATACACATATAAATATGTATGTATATAAACGTATGAACAGTGTTCACGAGAAGGATAAGTCGTGTGACGGGATTTCGACTTACAGCATCTAATACCATTACACAAACGTTTGGCTCGCGACGAAATCGAGAGCTCGCTGGAAATGAAATTATTGCTCAGTCGACCGTCTCCTCGCTGCAAACTAAATAATAATAATATATTATAATATTGTAAGTATATATACACAAATGAATCCGTTTATAGTGAGTAATGACGTTGCTTCCAGAGTTCGGATAGTATTATATACGTCGTTTCAAACGAAATAATTTCTTCATTATTATTATCATTATTATTATTACTATCATTATAAATATTATATATTATTATTGTCGTCGTCGTCGTCTTCATCGTCGTATCATATGTTTAGTAGGAGGAGAAAAAGCTTTTGAAAACTTTTTTTCATGCATTTATGTAGGTACCGTCGCACGCGTGAGCATCGTTATATAGGTACATATAAGAATATTATAATGCCGTCAGAGTCGTGCAACAAAATTGAGTCGACGTATACGAATACGAACAATTTTCAAAATTATTATTGTTACTGATGATGATGGTCTTACCGCATTATAGATACCTACATAATGTATAAATATATGTATTGTATGCATAAAGGTTCCTACGCTACACCACGATAATAAATTTTACGACAGTATATCGTTACAATTTTCTAATCGTTATATTATTTTACTAAGGACCGAGCTGAATAGATTCAAGTAAAAACTTTATTCGACGTTTCGTGCGATAGTTTTATCATTATAAATTATTATAGCATACAAATATAATTTGTTGCGAATGTGAATCGTAATAATAATTCATCGAGTTCGCGAATCCGACAGCCGTCTCCTTATTATTATAAATTATAATATATAGTTTTACGTGTGTATTCGTACGTTCCATTTCGGAATTGAACAGACCAGTTTGTTTTGTAACCATAATAATATAATACATTATACATGGTAATGACCCGTTCTCATAACATATAATAAAATGATTACTACACACCGTCGACTGGATGATATTATAGATTGTATCGAAGGGTGTTGTCCGCCACGCCGGCCGAATGGTCGTTATTATTCAACCGATACAAACACCTATTAAAGGTACAACGAGTTTTTTTTATTTCACTTTTGCGGATTTTATGTAGGTACAACGTTTCGACAGCCGCCGCTATCGTCTTCGTGAAATAGTGAAACACTTAACGCTCTTCGCTAAATAGTTTTATTATTATTTTCGTTTTAACTATACAAACTTTAATACATAAAATGATAGAAAAAAAATAATAAGAAGCTTTTAAGACAAAATATTATATATTTTATATACTACACAATATATTATAATATATTGTATCGTTTATTAAATTCGTCACGTCAATTTCTACCAACGTATAATATATTTAAACATATTATATATTGTATTTTTACATATCTGTAAACATAGATTCAATTAATAAACGTATATTAATAAAAAATGTAATTAAAAAAAAAAATAATGTATACATAATATATTGAGCTTAGGTATACGAATAACACGCGCAGATATTGTTACGTCGTCGTTCATATAAAGTTATATTCACAACGCGTGCGTATTAAACTATCGTTGTATTAAAATAATATTGCAACGGCCCAACAAAGTTGATACAACCGTGTGGTGAAAACTATCGAGATCTTTTTTTTTTATGGTTTTTTCGTTTTTCTCCCTAAGAATTATTATAGATATTGAACACGAAGAATATGATGATATAATAATATTGAGGTTATCGGTGCGATTCGCGACTAAATTTTTTTTGATTGCATGACACGCGCCAGCGGACGAATATAATATATTTGACCCGATGGCGAATTTGATTTGGCTCGAAGAAAATTTTAAAAAAAAAGGACGATGGCATTATTATATTATATATTACGCGCGAGTTAATATCTGGTAACTTGGGGTGGGGGCAAGGGGTTGTGGGGGGATGGTGGTGGTGACTAGCTGCTTACAATGGAGTCACGTTAGTATCCGGAGCTGCCGTGATGGTAGTCGTGGTGTTCGTGGTGTTCGTAGTGGTCGGGTTGGTAAGCCTTCACCGGGTATGGGACGGCAACGGCCACTTTGTATGGCACTTTGACGGGATACGGGATTTGCTTCTCGACTGGGTACGGCACTGGTCGCTCAACTGGATATGGGATGTGTTTCTCGACTGGCACTGGGTATGGACGGTCGACGGCCACCTTGACTGGGTAGTGGACTGCCTTCTCTACTGGGTATGGTACGATCTTCTCGACTGGTACGTGCACTGGGTAGGGACGGTCAACTGGTACCTTGACTGGGTAGTGGACTGCCTTCTCTACTGGGTATGGCACTTGCTTCTCGACGTACACTGGGTAAGGCTTGTCTACGTGCACTGGGTATGGGCGGTCGACTGGTACCTTAACGGGCACTGGAACCTCCTTGACGACTGGGTACGGTTGTGCCACTGGCACCTTGACTGGGTAGGGTTTGGCCACGTGCACGGCGTATGGCTGGGGCACGTCCACGGTGTATGGGCGGTCGACTGGCACGGCTACCTTGACGGGGTATGGGTATGGCTTGGCTACCTCAACTGGGTATGGCAGAGCAACGCTCTTGGTGATGGTCTTGACTGGAACGTGGTGTTGGTACACTTCGTGTCCACCGTACGCCGCGAAAGAATCGTGTCCGCCAACGGGGTATGCGCTGTGTGCACCGAAGTCGGCGTAACCAGCTCCGTAACCGCCGGAAGAGATGAGTCCGTGTCCGTAACCCGCGGACAGGATGTCGGCGTGTCCGTAGCTGTCGGCAGACGCGCCACCGAAACCGTAGCCGGTGTCGAACAGGCTCCTCTTACCCTGGGCCTTGCTGTCGGCTGCGGCCTCTGTCTTCTTGGCCGACTTGTCGTCGGCGGCCAGACAGTGCGCGCACAGCGCGATTGCGCACACCGCGAACAAAGTCGATCTCATCGTGGTGGTCGTGTGCTTGACGTGGTGGTCGTGGTGGCTATAGGAGCAGGTACTCGTCTCGGCAGACCGGACTGGACGTGAGTGTTGCCTGGTCGTCGGCGTCCGCCGGTTATGTAGCCAACCGCCGCGCCACCACCACCGCCACCGACCCGGTGCGGAGGCCGGTTTTTCGCTCCCACCCCACCCCGCCGCGCAGCTACCGACGGACAGACCTACTTTCTATATAGGTACACCCGCGGTTCAGTGTCACATGCTATTATTATTACTATTATTTAATACTTCACTCGGCGGCGTACCTATATAGTAAGCGCGTATACCATGGCATACCAGCTCGGACCACTCTTGTTTTTACTTCTATTCGTTTCGTTTTTTTCCTGCCGCCGCAGCCGCAACATGCACAACGGGAAGAAATCGAGATTTGTGCGTCAAGGTCGACGGCGGCCGGCGGACGCGCGCTAGTCGCTTTACGAGCACGAATATCATAATATTATTACGTTATTGTTGTTACTGCTGTTGCTGCTCCGTTGTTGTTGTCGCGGTCGTTCCGATGACATACCTAACGGCCATCCGAACGTTATTGTTGCCATCGTCTCGTATGGCCACGTCGCTTTCAAACCGAATTTTAGGTGGACTGTGGATGGCAACAAGTCGATGTCACATGCCATTGGAACTTTGTGGACAAATTTCGTATCAGATGTCGATGAACGGTGTTGCGCAGCTAAATCACCCACCCGGTGTAAGGAACGTACCGTCGCAGTGTTTACGACACTGTTCGATTTTTAGTAAACATAATCATATTGTATTATGAGTGTGGGCGTAAAGCGTTTTTTATCTTTTAAGATTTGCTCAATAGGTCATAGGCGTATTCAGACACAGAACCTTTACGCATGTTGACATTTTGGGTGCGGCATATTTTATCATTTTTATTTTACAAAATTAAAAAAAAAATTTTTGTTGGAAATGTTAATTCAATCATTTATAATGCTTGTTTTTTTTTATAGAAGATAATAATATAACAAATTGTACATTTGAATACATATTTTATAAATCATAATATGATAATATTATTAGGGCTATTATAGAAGGGATAGGGTGGAAGAGGCGGAAAATTGAAAAGTGACTCAAAATACAGAAAACATAAATATGACACTGCATGGCATACCTTTGTTATTGCAGCTGTTATATTATAATATATTATATTCTGTTTTTTTAGCATTTTGGAGATTATCGCGAAACTTACCATACGATTGGCAGCAGTGCAGCACTATTATAAAACACTCGTTCACATTGTTTGTTGGTTGAAAAACTTTCCGACGTGTGTATGCATAATATTATTTTTTAATAATAACGATTGCATTGATAATCGAGAGAACGGAACAACGTCCTTAAATCTTGTGCGAGCGCACATTTATCCGAAGCACGCAACCCGCAGGCATATTTGGGTGTACTTGGCACTTGCAGTCATCTCCTCGTGAAGGTCCTCGAAAGAGAAAAAGCCCTATTTCTGTTTTCGAAATATCGAAACTTAAATGAACACGTACACAGCCTTTGAAACTGGGAAGAACGTCACGGTGGTAGATCGTTCGACATGCGACTATTATAACATCGTAGATAAATATTAATAATAATGGTTTTCCATTGGTAAGGTAGGTTGTAGGTATTAAGTATACCAATCGTAAGGTGGTTAACGACAATGTGATTACCATTCAGGACATAAGTATAATAATTTGTACCCATCTCGGCAGTTATAATATATTAAATTGTCTAAACGAACGGCCACCGGAGATGATTGGAAATAATTGCACATTTTAATATGCCAACGAATACATAAAAAAAAATTAATATATTACTAATTCGTAACTCATCATCCGCGAACGTTCATCATCGGAGATTGGTGTGCTGATGTAGGAGGTTCGGCGTACCTACTTCAAACGTATGGATGGCGAATATGAAAACGCATAGAAATTCCGGAGCTCGTCGCTCGTACCTCGGTCCGTATAATGTAATATTATAATATTATTATTATGATTATTTTGTGTATAACGGGGTCCGCGTCGGGACCCTCGTCGTGTCTCCGGCCGGAGAGGGCTCACGGTGGGCGCAGTCGTATATATAATTTGTGCACTCCTTTATTAAAATAATTCGGCCGCTGATTGACAGACGGCGGGGGTCGCCGTCACCCCAACCCGCCCCACCCTGTCAACCCTCACGGCCGCTGCAGTTATTCGATTTTGACGCTCTGCAGTGTATTATATACTCCATACACGGCATATTATTCGCCGTCGGGTCGGAGGGTTTTCCTTTTTTCCCTGACGCCGCCGCTTTCCTCGCCTGCCAGGACTCGGGATATCCTATCTGACCGCGCTCGTTAGAAACCGATCGGTCGGTCGGCACGGGTGACTAATACCTGCTGCAGCGGCAGTTTGATGACATTACCGCACGCGCCTCTGTGTACATGACGGCGAGAGCTCTTCGACTTCGACCCGGGCCTATGTGCACGAGCTGGCCTTCGTTCGTCCCCTCGGAGAGAAAATCATATTATTCTATTATTGCGTACCCGGAGCGCGGGACGTCAAATTTTCGGAAAAATCACTCGACTCGTGTAGTGGTAGTAGTAGGTGCGCATATGAATAATTCACGAAAAATCCCCTCGCCGGGCGCATCACGACTACTTGGTGATTAAACGCACTGTTGAGCGCAGCACCGTGGTCATCACCGGTGATGACGAATCATAGGTATAATATTATAACGATATTATATTATATACTGTATATTAGACAAGCAGCGTATTCCCGATTGTTATGTCAAAATAACGCTCAGTGAATTAGCCAATATTCGTCGTATATTATACGTACACGAGAGTTGTTAGATTTCGACCAATGTTGTGTAAATTGTAACCGTATTATATTGTTATTGCACGGGAATTCATTTCGACGTGACAATTAAGTAATAATGTGAGAAAATGCACTCACGACTCGACTTATTTTGATGGCAGCTACACGGAATTTGTCTGCATGCAATTATTTTGCTATTGAAGTCTGAAATATTGGCCGGTGAACAATTTATTTAGGTATTTTTCTACGCCAAACATGTGATGAATTCAAATTGTTTTTTTCTGATATTTAAATTCAAGATCAATGCAAGTACCTATCGATTATCTATCCAAAATCTCTTATCGTTTTGGAGTAAGTTCATAACAAGTATACTAAAGTGTGTTTCTTGGCTAATAATATTCTATAAATGTGCCACAACATTAATGATATTTTTATCACAGTTTTGGTTTAAAATTAAAATAATATAATTTCGGTAACAACACAAAATTAGACATTTTATACGTATATAACTATTTATATATTATTATAATAACAATAAATTCTAATACGACTATATAATGCAATTCCATTTATTATTCTATACAACATTTTATATGAACAATTATTTGTTTCGAATAATATAATGTAAATTGTTCTGCTGCAGTAATTTAAAATACTTTGTTCATATATTTTAGTTTTTACACGGTTATAAAAACTGCAATCGTAAATTGGTAGATTTTTTAGTACCGACGTAAACTGTGCCGAAGCCTAAGTGTATATTACTTTACCTATATAATATATTAAAATAACTTTTGAGTTTATGCCGTTTGACGAGAACTGCAGCTTGCTAACGGTTATAATAATAGTATTATATACTAAGAGATTATTTTATAACTCGTAATTTCGAAAAGGTATAATAAGAAGTTTTGCGGCTTGCTGCAGGACTATTAAATACCTAACAATTATAATAAAATGTAAATGTTATGACTTACTGGGTCCTCAACAGTCATTGTGTGACTGAGAAGATTGCATGTGTTTGCGTTAATTCTTTAATATAATATTAGATAGACATTTTATTTTACAAAGTCTGTGCCCTTTGGATCTAATGCACAATATATGTCCGACCGACCGTTACCCACCACGTAATTCAAGGTGCACATTACATTTTATGTCACCTATATATTCGTGCTAGTGTCATGGTCCATGGTGGACTTCATCCATATACCGTCGCCATACTTCTCACCATATCGGGTTAAATTTCTATTGCAATTGTTCTATTTTACGTAATTTTTGCAACAGGTCAGCGGAGGCTACTTGATAATAATATTATAATATTATGGCATGACACCGATATTTTGCCGGGTTGTGTTACACATTCTGAGGTTGACCGTTTTATCTTTCTTCTCGATCCTTGTTTGGCGTTATAAAATACCATAATATGTAATATGTGCGTGTACTGAATCATTCGACTTTAGTTACACTTTTTATCCACAGTTGTACTAGAACCCAAGAAATTAAGGTTTTGTAGAACTTTATCTAATTGATGTAATACACAATAATATTATGTAATATATTAAATATAGCACTTTTTTCACTATAGTGTTTTTCACTTGTAACCTGTATATAATATATATATATATGTATATATAACCTCATACTACGTTTTATTTATTTGGTCAATCGTCATATGCACGCGATGCGCATTTACTCAAAACCATAAATCATGTACCACATTGGCTGTATGCTGTGGTGTGTAAGTGATTAAAATAATATTTTATGTAATTTCAAACCTAAAATTAAAAAGTCGTAAATATGAAATCACTATATTATTAAGGTTAAATCAAGACAATTCTGTCGATGTCCTCTGTGTGTGTGCATGTATGTAGAATATTATGTAGAATACAGTTTATGTAATCCACTCGAGGACACGATCCACAATAACGATTCGTTATTGTTATTTAATTACCATGATAAACAATCCGAAATAAGTTAAATATACGCTAGGTGCACAGCGATAATCGGATTCCGGAGTATCCTATGACGGCCGTGTTCCATATGGTCCTGTAAAATTTGAATTAATATAGTATAACTCTTCCCTGGTCTAGTTGAATTCGTGAGGACGTAAATAAAAAAGATATATGTTTACCTTGTCAGTTTGATATACGTTTCCTCGGTCACACTAGTTGCATAAAACCGGATATATAGAGCGGTAAATGATTGAAAAAATATTTAAGAAAAAAAATGATTTAGTAACGATCAAAAGAGAAATACGACGGTTGCTATAAGTATTACACACAGATGGATAATGTAAAAAGAAACCGACCCTGGTGAGTAGGTACCAAACTGCATCTTATACGTATATTTTTATATTATATATATATATATATTATATATATATATATATATGGATTATGGACATGTACTTAGATGGGGTGAAAATATTTCATCTTTTTTTCTCCAATCCCCTTTTCATCTATTAGTGGTATCCCTGAGAAAGAGGGTTGCATGCAAAGTCTCCCTTCTTTTGGGTGGTTTTCTTTCAAACGATATCGCTGAAATGTAAATTTTAAATTTCCTCCTCACAATAATAAATTGTAATTTCTGCGCGGTCCTAGTGGACTTTGATAAATTAAGGTGTATACGTCATGTAAAATTATATTATTAAAATATACTGGTAGGTAGAGGTAATGTTAAATTATACAGGCACCTGTTGTATATATATTACATACTATCATCCGCACACTAACATTGCAGATGACTCGTTATTTTATCATTGTACATCGGTACAAGATACCTACGAAGTATGGAAGGTGTAGCGACTAATAATAAAAAAGTTAAAAACGTTTTCTTGCAGCAACGTACGATCTAATTATAGGTCACAAAGCCACGTGATCGTGGTTTTAAATAAAACACACCCAATATTATACTATAGTTTGGCAGAAATATGTATTATATTATTCCGGTCGCATGTAATCCTACTCCTATCACAATATTTAAGCGGTTATGTTTTGATAAAATATTACGAAAACTATTATCAAATGGAGAAAAAAAATATGAAAAAAAACGAGTTCTAAAATGCATATGTGATGTTATTATCGTAATAATAATATTTTTGACGTTAAACACGAGAAATCGTGTTCAATTTAATTATTATGCACTTATATGATTGCCAGATGGACGGACGCTGCGGGAAAAATATATCGTTTCGTTTTCATAATACGTAGGTAACAAAAATATGACATATTTTTAAACAAAATTCAGTATACGCCCAATATAATATAATGTATGCATATTATGATATATTTCAGTTTTAATAGATTTAGGTTTTCTAACGTTTCGAATCTGATAATCTATTATTCATATATAATATCCATCACATTAATTGTATACAGGCAATATACTCAAACTCAAACGAATGTGACTATAATTTATAACATAATAATATCTAATTATTTTACTACTAAAATTATGAATTCAATACGGACGGGCGTTACTCGTGGTGTGTGTAACATAATATTATATTAACATATTAATATTATTTCAAAACGCAGAATAAGACAGTGTCATTAAGAACATAATATTATGTTGTATCACAGAAACACATTTTAATTTTCAACTTAGAATATAACCACTGCACCAGTGTCCAATAAATATAGTTATATATCAGGCAGGTTTAACCCTGTTATATTATTATTAAACTACAGTACCACTCGATTGGTTTTCTCGATGACCGTTCTTCATCCACCCGACTTGTCGAACATTTTCGAATGCGATCTCATTCACCAGCACTCCACCCACCAGTCGCCGCTACCCACCGACCACGAAACCCATGAATTACGACCGTGCCAATAAATTATAATGCCGTTTTTGTCGACCTATGTAAATTAATCAAGACCGTCGCTACGACTTGTATATTATACTATCGTTAATCGTAGTGTTAGAAGCTGGTATCTAAATATAGTCTAATAATGCAAATATATATCGCGATGCGTTTGAAAGCCGACGTCCTAGAGTAAATATATACAGACACAAATTATATGATCTATATATATATGTATGGTTGTGTATGGTGCACACCTAAGCTATAATATAAACGTTGCTGCCGGAAGTGTTTTAGTTCTTAATATATATAAATATATATTTAAATATATTATTATAACGTCGGAAATAATTATTATACACGATGATCGCGTTTCGATCTGTATCGGAAAAAGATATGCGAAACGACCGTCGACGGTTTTCCAGTTTCGGGTAAAGATATTTCAAGTACAATATATGATATATTATTATACGTCCTAGTTTACTATATTATTATTAATAAATTAAAATATTTATAAGCTAATAACTTTGAGATCGTTTTACTATCGCTCGGCGCACCTCTCCGGGGACAAGCGATCACATCGCTGCAATAATGCTATTTCTATAGTTTCACCTGATTTGGCTTTAAAATGATCGAGAAAATTGGTATAAAACTGCAGTTTTGTGAATACATGCAAATATTATAAGTAGACTATATTATTATAGTGCTTCGAGAGCGTAGATCCTCTCCCCAAAACAAACATCGGCGCACATGGCAGATTTGATTTTCGTTCTCATCGTCGCCGTGTGCGCGTCCATTACAAATAACGAGACGACCGAACCGAAAAAATGTAATCGGCTTAACGACTCTCTCGGTGTACGGTCGAGTGTAAAAAAAAAAATAGCAATAATAATAAAAAAGATGAATCAAGAAAGTGCAGCGAGGAGACAAGAATATTAGGGCAATATTCTAGCGACAGTATTGCAGTATATACTTGTGTGTACATATATACATTATATATATTTGGGGTGAGACAACTTTTTGACGCCATGTCAACTTCCACTGTACCCTATCGCTCGTTATATTAAAACCGTTATGCCCCTGCTCTCTTCAGTATACATTTCGGGGCGAGTAATATCGTAGAAGAAGAATATGAGAGAAGTGCCACATTGGCATTTTTCTTTGAGTTCTCTATAACATTTGGTGTACAACATTTTCTAGAACAAGTTATTAAAAAATATTTTATAAGTGTTGTACTTACTTTATTTTATGCATTAACTGATATATCTATGTACGTTAGTTGAGCTAATCTTGCAAAAATATTTCCCCCCTCTGAGTACACCAACATAGAACTTGTCGTACTGGGTTCGCGAGGTTAATTCCAATACTCTAATACAATAGTTTCAAACACAGAATTATAAATTGTAATCAATGGATTTAAAAATATAATTTGACGATTTCGATTGGAATAATGATTTCAACTACTAATCAATAAAATTGTAAAATTAGACGAAAATTACTGTTTTTTTTTAACGAAATCAAGATTAATTTTATAATATTATTACATCGGACATGACGTCAGTATTGTCAACCGTCCATCGAATACCAACCTCGCGATGTCCGTCGTCAAACGAGCAGGATTCAACTTTATCATCATAATATGTTCATTATTTATTCGTAGGTACAGAAATCGAAACTCTTCAATTCCCACGCGCTCGAATGCCATCCGATTTACCGGTCAGCCGCGTACAGTGTAATAATATAATAATATTATGTATAGTATTATGAGCCTATACCTACGCGCTCTTCTCTTTCAAATATTTCATATTAGTCTGGTATTACGTCGATTGAACGAAAAATCGCGGTCGACCGCAAACCCGGCCGGCCATCTAGGACAAGGTCGCGCCGGTCAAATTACTCGAAAACGACCGAATCGTTCGGCGCGCACGTGATTTATGTGTTTCTTCAATTTTTATTATTTCTTGGTGTTTTTTTTTTTTTTATTTCTTTTTCATCGACGAGCCTCGTAACGATGTTTGAGATTAGAATCGCGTGTTTTAGATTGTTCGCATTTTAAGCGAGCTCCGTTCGTTTTACGACAGGCGAATCGAATTTAAACGCACTGCACTACATAATCATTATCTATATACACACAAATAAATACATAATATATATATATGCGTACTTCATTGCTCTGTGCACATAATAATATGTACTGTGTACAATGTATAGGTAGGTATAGGTGAGCGCGTACTGCGTTATTAAAAAAGAAAAACCATTATATTATTATTAAAAATTAATGATTCTCCGCCGTCGCGTCGTCGGACCAATTTGTTTATTTCGATCGAGAATGAAAAAAAAACGCCGTTCGGCTCGAGAGACCTTCGGACGACGTTGGATATACCTTTATTATTGTTATTATTACAACAATTATTACCTGTGCATTTAAATGGGTATTAGGCATTATATTATATCGGCAGGTGTTCGTTTTTTTCGTAGCAGAAGGACTGATTCTTTTTTTGCGTAGAGTTTTCGCAGTACTATCGCCTTTCTTATAATAGACGCGGCGGTACAATGTCGAAGTCGGCTAGTCGGCTGCCGAAGAAGGTTTAATTTCCACCGAAACGTGTAGTAATATACTATTACTATTATCGTAGAGGGGATGTTTTTTTGTTTTTCTTTATTCATCATAATTTAACATTCACAAATAACAATACGTTTTGTACCGGAGCATAATGCGCCTCCGATCACCGCCGGGACAACGTGTTATTCGAATTTGGAATCGCGCCGCCGCCGTTTTCCTGCCAGCAGCGCAGTGACGATAAAAATAATAATAATAATAATAATATTATAACGATGACGATGACGAAACTCTCCTTAAGCGCAAAACACTCATCCTCGAGCAACACGCATATATTATTATTTTGAAGTGATTTGATGTATTCAAAGTGCACTCGGTTTATTCGGTTCATTAGAAATTTATCGCGTACCTAACACTCTTGCAAAGTTTTCAAAAACGTTGTACTGTATATAGTACAGTATAACAACATTTGGTTTACGTAACAAAAGTTTCGCAGAAAGTTTGCTGTGGCATCCTGCGGTACACAAAGTATTTTATGGCGGATTTGACTACTAATCCTTATGCAAATCTACCAATGCCGATGTCTACTTGTGAAACTTTAATGGAAACCTTTGATATGATTTATAATTTTAAGAGTGTATTTTTAATATAGTACGGTGCAGTATAATATAATAGTATGTATATACCACCGCACATCTTTAGTGAGGTTTTTTTAGACATATATTAAGTTTAAGATAAAATTGTTTCTTGTGGTAAATTTTGTCCTTTAAATTAATAATAACAATATATTTTTAAATAATTAATAAATTATAATTTACCAAAGGGAATTTTAATCACGGGTTTGATTTGACCGTCGACGGTTTAGCGTAATTTTAATTTTACGAGCAGAGCTTAACCATAGTATATTACTGCTAGCAGACCGTTGTTTGTGAAATTACCATTTTTTACACGGTTGATTGATTTTTAAGAGAGAAAACTCAAAAAGAATCATATTTTTTTCTGAACGACGTTGAGTTTTTTTTGCTTTGAATGCACACACGGAAAAAAATAGGATAAAGCATAAAATAATAAAAAATAATATAAAGTACACGAAAACAAATTTATTTCGAATGCTTCACAATATAATATATAATATTTTATCTATATGTAAAATATATAATATTTTATGTATAATGTTGTGCTTGATGTTAAAATACATATTTTAAAAACTATTTATACAATGAAATTTGTAAAAAAAAAATACATATTAAAATTGAACGTTTGCAGTCAAAAAAACATATTATATTGCAACGACCCAAAAAGTTGATATACAACTCTATACTTTGAGATCTATTATGTTAACAGACAAATAATGACATAATGTTGACATGTTGTATATATTTTATGGTACTATACTGATGGTAGAATATTGATTGCAATGTCACTTAACTAAAAAAAAAATATACCTAGATTTTGATTGTTTCGTTGGTGATGCTGTCGCCGACAGTCGCGAATGGCTTTGTTCGCGAGGGCAGCGAAACACGGTAACCTAACCTATAAAATATATTATGACTGGAGCTTTTGATATCAGTACGAGCTGCCGTGAGACGATCCGTAGGAAGACGATCCGTGGGATGGTCCGTATGAGCTGCTGTACGAAGAGATACCGTGGGATGGTCCGTAAGAGGCACTGCTGTACGATGATGGTCCGTAAGAGCCGCTGCTGTAGGATGATGGTCCGTAAGAGCCGCTGCTGTAGGAAGGTCCGTACGAGTTGCTGTATGAAGAGCTACCGTGGGACGGTCCGTATGAGTTGCCATATGAGCTGCTTTCGTATGCGCTGCTACCGTGGTATTCGTCGTGGCTTGGGACTTCGTATGGCACTGGCACCTCGACCTTGACTGGTACCTTGACTGGGTATGGGACGTGCTTCTCGACGGCGTATGGGACGGGCTTGTCGACTGGGTATGGGACATGCTTCTCGACTGTCACTGGGTATGGGCGGTCGACGGGTACATGGACTGGGTATGGGACGTGTTTCTCGACTGGGTATGGGACGTGCTTCTCGACTGGTACATGGACTGGGTATGGGCGGTCAACTGGAACCTTGACTGGGTATGGGACATGCTTCTCGACTGGGTATGGGACGTGCTTCTCTACGACTACTTGGTATGGCTTTGGCACATGGACGGTGTATGGTCTGTCGACGGGCACTTTGACTGGGTATGGCACCTCCTTGTAGACTGCGTACGGCTGTGGCACTGGCACTTTGACTGCGTATGGCACTGGTTTCTCAACGTGCACGGCGTATGGGCGGGGTACATGGACTGGGTATGGGCGGTCAACGGGCACTGCTACCTTGACTGGGTATGGCACGTGCTTCTCGACGGGCACGGGGTAAGGGTGTCCGACCTCCTTGACGATGGTCTTGGACAACAATTGAGCGTGACCGTGGTAACCGATGTCGTGAGCGGCGTAACCGTAACCGGCGCTTCCGTAACCGGCGCTGCCGTAAGATTCGAATCCACCGTCCGACTCATAACCGCCATAACCGAATGACGAAAGGTGTCTCTTGCCCTTGCTGGAGTCTGCAGCCACCGCCGCCTTAGGTTCCGCTGCCTTGACTGAGTCCTTCTTCGCTTCTTCGGTGGCGAACGCGTGAGCGCACAGACCGATCGCGCAAACCGCGTACAACAAACCCTTCATCGTGCTAACAGGTGGCGGACGATGTGATAATACTATTATCAGCCTTGTTGAGCGATTGCTATCTGTTGCTGCAGCTGCTTTGGTTGTTGCAAGTGTGATAGTTTGTTGAACGGTGGTGACCGACGACTGACCATTGATCACCAGGACCCGCTGGTTTTGTAGTGTCCGTCGCCCGAAAAAGGAAGTGGTCCCGGTCGCCCCTACCCCGAGACGGTCCGCGGCGCCGATCCGCCGATCGAGGGTAGGCGGTGAAGAGGACACGCGAAGCCGCCGCCGCCGCCGCCGCCGCGTCAGACCTACTTTCTATAGACCGCCGGCCGGTTCTGTGCCGAGGTCCGTGCACGATATTACGCGATTGCGCAACGACGACCGCCACCGCCGCCGATGATGCATTACATTTAAATATCATAATAATAATATCATCATCATAATATAATTATAAGATATACGACATTTTTTTGTTTTTCACGAGACGCAAATTCCATTCGGAAACGTCTGTCGCTAGACACTTGTGGTCTCCCGTGTTGGCTGGGTCGTCCTTCTACGTGTGCGTTGGTCACGACTATTATAATATTTAGTTCTAATCTATTCTTTAAAATAACAAAATATATTAGTATCACATTATAATATTACTCGTTACTACTGTCACTGACACTCACTGGATTTTCGACTCGCAGTGCATCTCCTTTTTTTACCTCTTCGACCGTAGCTGTGAGATGTTTTTTGCTCTCAGATGTCTGAGGTATTTTATCGATGACTACAATGTACTACATATAATACTCGTATTCGAAATATAGACACTACGACTTGTATCACGATCGATGCGATTTCGAAATGTCACCGCGACGCCCAAGCTTAGCTTATTATTATTTTTTACTTTTATATTCTTATTTGTTTGTAATAGCTGCAGCAGTTGTATATCGGAATCTTTTTAATGATCTAAACGAAACGGAGAAATGGGTGCCCATACGAATAATTATGAAATTCCGATTAAAATCAATTATTATATAACACCTACGTACTACGTAGGTATAGGTTCTATAGCTATTTATATGATATTTTATTGTTCGTTGACTCGTAACATATTAATAGTGTATGTCCGACATAATTAAACTGTGTCGCTCGTATATTAACCTGATCTTACAATATTAATCACTTACCTATGAAATATATTATTTTTACACCGGTCATGTGAATTATATAAACTATTTTTAATTATTTAAAATCGAATAGGGAAAAAAATAAAAAATGTCGTTACCAATATTTTCCTGAATACATATATATATATATATATATTATTATATATAATATAATATAGGTATGTACTTATATACTGTGCTGCATTTTTTTATAGCTCCACCTGTCCACTAAATATGTGGTCCACGCATTTTGTTCTGCATTCAGTCCGACGATATTATGCAATGAAATATATTTGTAAAAATGCAGATACTGGTATACGAATGTCGTTTATTATTGTCGGAAAATAAGTACTACTAGACGTTATACAATGGTGTATTATATACGAAACAAATAATACGATGTATTTAAAAAAAAAGAATTCTCAAAGTCGAGAAATAATTTCAACTATTTGTCGAATCGCTGCGACAATAATAATTGTACAAAATATTAAAATGTAATAGGTATTCCCTCGTCTTTGTAGTCTAGCGATATAATGAGATGACGGTTTGAATACCATTCAACAATGTAAAAACAATACAAATATTATAAAACGTATTCTAAATATAAAATCTTGCACGACTCTATTATAATGTTCACCCTAATTTAAAAATATATTAAAGCCCAAATCCGATTGAAATTAAAAGTACACGCCCATTAAACAGTAAGCAATTAATTTATTGTCATGTCGTCGGGATATTAATTGCTTTATCGATATATTTTAGTGACTTTCTATATTGTAAACTGTTATAATGTTGCTGATTACCTATAAAAACAACGGCGTACCTAGATTATTAGGACGCATAATAAAAATTATAAGTCCCTAGCGGTATGAGTACCCACGTGCAATTTAATTAGTCGAAATCACTGAAAAATGATCTTGATTTTTCGAATTGGACATAATATTGTACTTTAAAAATTCGATGGATAGGTACATAAAATAAACACGTTCAACCATGTTGAACCCTTACAAAATCGTAACATCATCAGCTGTATTGAAGTATTGTACGTTATTTTTAAATTAAACAAAGCAACCGTAAAACCAATTAAACGAAATCGACAAAAAGAAAACTGTTGGTGCGCTTGTGCGCATTGAAAAACAAAATTTACAAAATATATTATAATATGCTCTAAGAAAAAGAAAAAACCTAAAAAACATTACTGAATTGAGTTTTGGTTTCACAGGTGCTCGGGTCACGACTTCCACGAGCATATTGCGCTCACTGTTGAGACGATGGATATTTCAAAATTTTCGAAAACGTGATCGACGGTTTTCCCGTGCTGGTACGTTATGTTACCTATACCACGGGTTACCCGTATACAGGTATACCACGGGTACACATCAAACGCGGTAGCGGCGTACGCGCTGCAGCAGTCTTGGGGTGGGCGTTTCGCTCGCAGGTCAGGCGAGGTCGATGTAAACTGTAGGAAAGAACGAATAGGTATATTGGTACCTACCTGAGGTGTATATACCTGCGATACCTGATCGTGGCAGTCAACTACGACCGCAAGTTCACCACGTTTGTTATACCTATGTACCTATATATTATTATAATTTATATTGTGTGCATTTACAGGTAGTGCGGAGGCTGCCAACGACGTTGCATTATTATATTGTTATTGTTGTAGGCAACGTGGCTCGGTATTGCGCTTATATACGAGTTTTATTTTTCACGAAAATATCCAGAAACGTATTATTATAATCATTTATATTGTGATATTATTTTCTTGTTCTTTCGAAATGTCGAAACGGAATGCACAGTGTGCTTTTTCACCGCAATTTCTTGAAACAAAGACACCTCTATTTGTAGACCACCGCCTATATATAGTAGGTATCTATGGTATATTATGGGTATTATAATATTGTGTTGCACGCCGCTTTTTAATATATTGCTCAAAAGCGATTTCGACGAAAGAAAAGCATAACATTTTCGGATTCCGTCGAAACACAGAGCATTTGATATTATTATGTGGTAACGCGCACGTACGAAACAAAATAAAAACGTGTTATGACGAAAATCGTATAGCTACATATTATAACAATAATAATAATAATTTAAGAAATTAGGCGTTTTAGTTGTTTTTCGACCTCCACCGTACTGGCATATCTATAACGTTTCATCGATTTCAGCGTCACGGAACTGCGTTTGGTCCTCGTCAAATAACCTCCGAAACCATGTTATAATCTCGCGTGTTCAATATCTCGTGTGCGATACTTCTCGCGAACAATATCTCCGATATTAACGTTGTTAAATATCTCATTAAAATGATAGAAACGTTTACCCATATTCTACGGGGAAAAAGTTGTCAAAAACTTGGAATCACGCACATTTAATGACAATGCAAGGACTCTAATGGCGAAAACGTAATATTTTGAAAATCAATAACACATTTTTTAAAAAATGAACAGACATCGGTGTAAGAAGTGTTGCTCGCGCATGTTTAATTTATTTCAAACCCTCGATCTTGACTTACGTTTGATTTTATAGGTCAATTTAGAACAAAGTTCAACTAAACGAAAATAGTTCTTAAGATGATATTATGAATGGCCATGAAGTATAAAATTTAAATTGTTCAAATGATTATTTTAATAATAATAGTATAACTGTAATTGGTATTCTTATTAATATCACTCTGTAACATTACTCTCTATTAATATATACACATACTCTACTGAAATATTAATTGAATTTATAATATTCTAATTAACGCGTTACTTACTACAACTATTAAGTATTAATTATATTTCGAGGAACGGCATTGCACACTACGCAAGATTATTTTTCGTATACATATATTTATTCAGCGCCTCTCCCCGGTCCGGTCTTTGATTGCAGTCGTTGGTTTAGTTCATATTTAATAATAATATGCGCGTCGGTGTAATATGAGTTTCGCAGACATTAAAGTATTATATTATGTGCACGATCGGCCGGGGGAAAAGATATTAGTTTTTATTTTGTCCACCTCCTCCAATCGAACCTGGTCCAGCGCACGTGTACCACGGGATTACCAGCGTTGTAATAAGTCTGGGCACGTAATGTTCCGGCATATTGTACATTGGACGCGTTTGTGTAATACGAGTCACTTAAGATTTATTTATTCAAAATAATATAATATTGTGGGCCGAAAGCACGATGCCAAAGCGACGGGTTTCGTCCGCGGGAATACCTGTCGCCAATTTATTCGCAGAGAACTGTTCGAAGAGAGAAAAAAATCACTTTCGATAACACTCACCAGATCACTGTGCTGCGTGTTATAATAATGCATTGAGTCTCGAGGGGAAGTGACCGACCGAAGTCATGATTTGATAGCAAACCTTAAGTGTTACGAAAAAACCTTTAAAGGGGGTGGGAGGGGTCTAATTCTTTTATTTTTTTTACAACTTTATCACTTTTATTTTTTTCAAATACACTAGCTGATTTTTTATGATTTTATTAGAAATTATAATTATTTTTGTAGATAAAAATAGTTTGTATATTTCTGACTGAAATGTGTATATTAGTCGATAGCAAACTAAAATAGCTTCAAATAAAAAAAAAATATTAAAAATTGTTTGTAGATACATCAACAAATGTGTGGTAGGTTCAGTAATCGTGTTATAAGAAAAGTTAATTTTCCGATAGGTAACTAAAAAAATAAAACAGTTAGATCCGCTTCATGGGGATTTTTCCATGACTTAAGGTGTACTATGACGCCAGCCGGTCGATTAATCCCGGGACACATTTTATAATATTTTATACAGGTATAATCCTGCAGTCTCATTGGTCAGTATATTATACCATTCATACCAGATTGCGGACGACTCACTCAACAATAATAATTTGTCCAAACACTCCGAACGTCAGTCTAATATTTAGGTTAAGACATGTGTAATATACTATATAATAATATATTAATATATAATTGCATTATAATATGTAATCGGTTACGGAGACTTCAACAAACTGATAGGTACGCGTGTTTATCTCGCGGCCCAACAAAATTGTTGAATTAGATAGGTCTGTCCGATCGATCAACTGAAAGTTCATCTTTCGGATTCGGAACGAGTTTCGTGGCCGATCGTTTATCACTTTTTATATTTTTCGGTTTTCCTTTCCCCGTACAAAATAATGTAATAATTCATATTACTAATATTATTATGCAGTATAGTACAACTGTAGTAGTAGTATTTTTTTATTTTTTATTTATATAAAGCCTGATTTAAAATTAAAATATATCTCCGTATTAATCATTCAAGATTGCACAAGAAAAAAAAATACTTAAATACAATATATTATAATATGGGTAATACTATAAATACCATATTATTATTGCAGACGGGTTCGGTACACACGTAATTTCTCATGTTTATGATATTTACAACCATTTCGGTTTCATCAGTCGTATACGCTCGTTTAAACCAATTCCCAGTGCATTTTTATTGCTTGCACACATAAAGCAAATCGGTATAACTACAGCTGCATCATTAATATGTATAATATTATTCTAGATCGAGGCGTCTAATGTATGTTATGATCCGTAAGTGTAAAATATATAACCAGCAGTAAAGTTATCTCATATTATAATACATATGATTAACCGTAGCGCGGTCGACATCAGTATACCTAGGTATATATTATAATATATTTAGGTGCTCCGAGTAATAAGACATTTATAATTCGTTTTATCCTCATAAATGTATTATATATTTATACCTACGTGATTATAGACGTCATTTTTAGACCCGACTGCCATAATATGCAAGTCCGGTTAGGCGTGGCACTGCAACCCTAAAAATAAAATTTCGAGTTGACCTTGCTGCAGGTCGCCTAACCATGCCCTTCTATATTACGTTATTATTATTATTATTATTATGGTAAATTAGCTTGAACTTATTATATTTCACAAGGTTCGACGAGATTGCATTCGACTATTATAATACGAGAACGATCATTTCCTGGTTACGGAAAACATATGTGCACGTAATAATAATATAATATAATATAATGTACCCATAATTTTTTTTTAGAATAATAATTTATATCACAATATGAAACACCGAGCTCTAAATATAGACGCAAGCGGTTAATACTAACGTGTACGCACGTATGAAAATAAAGTGTGTACAGGATGTGATAATCCTGTATAATATCGTGGTCTATTCTCGAGGAGATTTAAATATAAATAATAATATTATAATTATGTACAAAAATAATAAGGTAATATTTATTATGTGATAAATTGCGTGGTTGGTACATTTCATTCATTCACAATTTCTTTTGTCTCGAACCACTATGATATTGCAGCAGCAAAGCACATCCCATTTAGGTAGGTCCTATATTTAATGCGCGATTGAGGTCGATTTTTCCAGGTGCTATCACGTGAAATCATATTCTTCAAAACGCTCGGCGCGTTTTACGAAAAGTCCGTTTTTATGGCCAGTGCTTTGAGCACAAGATTCGGATATTTTTTTCCCGTCCATCTCACCCACCACCCCATACACCCACCGCCATCGCCAATACACGACCGTGCCACCTTATATAAAGTGCGGACTTTTATCTCGTTGCAACCGCGATTGTTGGTCATAAAGCACTAATAAATAAACGGCGCGGACCGGGCGTTCCCGGTTGTCAGCGTTAATAAGCGGCGGCGCGTTAATATAATAGGCCGGCGATCATTATATCTTATATTATATATATATATTATACGTAGTGATCAATTTAAGAGGCCCCACCGAGTCGATTTATGTTTTGAAAAAAAAAATATAACATTTTCCACTATGGGTATAGTGAGTATTAAGGTATTTATGACACCTATAACAAACAATTATACGAAACATTGGTAAGTATAGCAACACCGCGAATCTATATAATATAATATTTAACAAATGGTTTTTTTTCTTCTAATAGATTCCAAGTATAAACGAGCGAGAGATATAGTTATCCTGTAAACGTTTTGATCCACCAAAACTCTCCTCACCTGCAAAAAAAAGTTTGTTTTCCTGCTCATATATATTTTATATACATAGCTACCATGTTTTAGAAAAGTATTCTACATTCGACTATGATAATTTAAAAAAAATTAAGTAGTAAAATAAACCCTTATTGGTACGGTAAAAAAGTAAAAATTAGATTTGTTCGTAAAATATAAATATCTACATACCGCAAATTATATGATATTTTATCGGATAAGAAAATTAGTTTTTCGTTCTAAAACTTATAATATGATTTACTTGAAAACGGACGAAGCCAGTTAAAGACGGACTTCAGCCGAAGATAAATACACCGCCAACAGCAATGGCCGTCAAAAAAAAAAAAAAAAACTCAGACTCAGACTTATAATAACCGATTGTAGTATGAGACGTCATTAAAAATTAATAAATCGTCGTCCACAAACTGCGAGGAAATAATACGATATCTCGATAAAAAAAAAAGTTGAAAAAAAATATACGCCCTAGTCGTTATGACAATCAAACAACCGGTATTTTGTGATATCGCCACGCGTTTATTGTTCGGCAGTAATATTGTTGTTGTAAATATAGTGCCCTGTAAAGACAATACTTGCGATTCTTCGTAGAAACTATAGAATATGACGACAAATGCTACGTCTAGGACTAGGACGACGACTACTAGTAGCAGTTTTTCGTCGTTCTTATCGACTAATACAAGTTCAAGTCGAAACCAAGTGAGCTAGTAGTAACCACATTAATATTATTATATCATCGTCACAATTAAAAATAATAATATATAGGTTAAGAAATACTGTCTACTACTCTCGCCTAAGTTTTACACGTGCACTTAACTCACGCGATTCTGTGTTCATAGCCATGTAGTGGTGCTGGTGTTCGTTTTCATGAAAACGAGATTACGACCAAGCCGGCCGACGTGTGTCCGGTCATTCCGTTGTCCGAAAGAGACGAGGAGATTCTAATCGTACAAAATCTCAAAACTCGAATCGGTAATAAATATGTGGTCTTTGATATTAGATAAAAACGGGTTTCAGTTTTCACAACACATTTAGCAGTAAAAAAAAAAAAATAATAATAATTAATACATAATTAAAATATAATATTTTTCATGTACACTCTGTCCTGTAAATTACGTTATTTATGTTTTTTGTATTCTTTGTGACGGAAACATTATAAACGTGAGATTTACAATAATATATTAGGTATTATCAATCATTTTTGACAATAATTAAAACGACAATTAGTAATTAAACTGTATTTGTAATCAATATGACGATATCGGTGTAGAGCCCAATCACGATATCAGTGAGGCTGTCAATAGGGCAATAGCCAGGCACACAGAACGGGTCGATCGACAGATCGAAATCGTCGAAAACCGATTTAAATCGATCAACGACGAGATTGAACGTCGAATATTGGAAGCTTCTCGAGCGTTGGACGAAACGCTGATCGTTATAGACAACTCGTTATCTGGTATACTCGATGACCTAAAGTCGGTAAATCTTATGGCAAAAAATATATGTTATACTGTTTTTGCGGCATAAAATTTAAACGGACGTTTACCTTATATTGTGATCGTGTTCTAGGACGAATTAATCCGGTTCGATTCTTTGCAAAAATGTTTTTTAGTCGTGAACGATTTGATAAACGAACGTAATCAGACCATTAAAAGTTTTATGGACGTACTGCACGACTTTGAAAAGGAAAGAACGGCGTTAATTAAGGATTGTTATCAACAGCACATGTTAGACGTTAAACAACTTTCGGGGGACTCGTTCGAACGACTCTACGAAAAATATCTCAAAGTATAATTATATTGTAATAAACTGCTTATCGTACGTACGATGGAGTTGAGAAATATTATTTTATTTGTCAACGCCAGAACTACAACACCATTAAATTGGGAAATTTTCGGACTTTCGAAGATTTGCGATATAAACTAGTACAGTGGAGTGGTGCTCTTCATCAAGATTTCGTTCTCAGAGCCTGCGATGTTAAAGCAAATATTAAAAAAAACCTCGGAAAAAGTTTTGAAGACAAATTGATGTTCGTAAAGTCATAGTTTTTTTTTTTTTTTAATCGACACATTAATTAATTAAATATTTGATATTATTCTATCACTAAAAAATTTTAGAACCGACGCCAAGACAATTATATCAGATACAGTTGAATACACTCAATCGACTTTGATTAGTTTTTTGAATGATTTAAACCAATTGTTTGGTGATTTAATGCGAATGTCGGAAAATAAAATGGACATTGCGTTTGTTTTGAATTGTTCAGATTCGTTAAAAAATCCTTTGAAAAAAATTGGTAAAGCTGTTACGTTTTCTGAGTTATTTTCCATAACAGACATATTTTTTATTTAACATGACATTTTTTTAAGAGAACAGATTTTTTTAAAGTGGTTGAAATAAAAAAATATAAAATTTAAATATTTCATTTGACAAACATAATTTTTTTTTGAATTCAATGTAATATTATATTGTATAATTTTACGGTAAAATATTATAATATTAAATATTGCATAATTTGTTTTCAGCTATACTTACCTTTAAAATGGAAATAGTGCATTTTGCAAAAGAATACCTCTAGTCTTAGAGTTAAGATCACCGAATATTATTGTTATTATTATATTTAATTTGATTTCCAGACGAAATAAACAAAAACGTATTAACGTGGCACATTGATGGGTTTGAAGTGATTCGATTGCTTTTGACGAAAACCTTGGAAGAATTTGATCACACCGTTATGGGTTCGGATGAATTCCTCAGTCCCGGAGAATCCATTGCGATCAACGATGCAATGGTGACCAAAACAACGAATTTGCAACAAGAAAATATGAAAACTACTCTGGAAGTCCAGTTGCTTTTAAGTGACGTTAAAAACGCCGTTAACAATATTGGTGAGATACTTGGCCCTGTCTTAGAAATAATTTACAGACACTCGAAACGTTTTAAGAAAGCCAGGGATATCGTTTTTGTGGCGTTGGATAAGACATTTAAGATCAACGATTCGGAATTAGAGGTAAGTAATGACGTGGTACTTACCACATGTACTAAAAAAATTGTACACAAAATTCAATATTATAAATATATTACAAGGTCAGAGAGGTGAAATTACAGGGGGTAAATTTCCCCAAATGAAAATTTTAAAATGTATAAATCTTCTAACGTTTAAATAACGAATGCATTGATCATACATATTTTGTAAGATAAAAATATTTGTTTCCTAAAATTATTGCATGAAATAAATATATTTCACATTTAACCTGTTGTCTGGTAAGTTCCTACACCTATGTTGAAGAGTGTAATTGTCAACGTTATCGCATTATCTGGGTTACAAATATAACTCAATAATATTGTTTATGAATTATGATTTTAGTTACAGAATGATCATCTCATTATTTTATTTCAAAACAAGTTTTAGCACCTTTTTTTAATGAACTCGTAGGTACTAAATATTATTTAACGATATCGGGTGTGTATACTTACTTACGATTAGTTTCTAAGCCATAAAATGAGATTTAACTGTTTTAAGACGTCTTGTGTAACAACAAACAATTAAGGTTATGGCTCCGATTTTGGTGAATAAATTATTTTGCTCTATTTGATTTTGATTTTTACCCAGTTACGCCATTGTAAGTACCTATCTCTATCTATAAAATATAATGGTATAATATACTGATAGTTTTATTCGTGTAGATGTTAGAAGACAGCTTTAACGTAGAGTTGAACGCGCTGGTTCAAACGTCTGACGAGACCGACGGTAGAAAGTTTAAACTCAAGTGCATCAGGGCATTGAATAATATTAAAGACAGGTATAGTTATTTTCAAAATATGTTTTAAAGTGTAACTCTGTCCAATGTCCACCTTACCTTGGGAAATGTATTTATAAAAAAAGAAAAATACTGTTAATGAATTTTTTTTTTTTGATGTAATTAAGTAATATGACTCAAGTTCAATAATAAATTGAATTAAATGCATTTAATATAATACCTATATTTCATTATTTAATACGCATATTTTTTTTTAATGATACATTTTACAAATAAGTAAGTACCTATATAGGTAACATGTTTTGTTAAAAATGTTCATATATCATCCATTACTACAACCTAACCTATACAGGTTATAGAAGGCCATAATACAACTAATAATTCAATTGGATAACATTTTGTCATTTGGAAGCTATAAACAACACCTCGTTACATAATCTTTTTTGTTCAATTTATATTTGAAATTACGATGCATAAAACTATTGCCAAAAAAATATAATATAATATAATTAACAGCCCAAAATATTCATCACTATAATAATAAGTATTTAAAATACAATTGAAATACTGAATAACAAATGTATAAAAAAAAGTATTCGATTTGACCACATGTTGCATAATATAGGATACAAGTCAATCGAAATATCGAGATGGAGGTCATATCGGACTATATCGATCTATTTTCAACAGAATTAGAAGTGATTAGATCGGAAGTTGAAGTAATCATCAAATTATTTCCAGAATGTTATAAGCCTTTTCGAAAATTTAATGACGCTGTGCAAGACACGAGTTGGTCAACGTCCTTCAAAACAACGATCGCGTCATTTGAATCTACCGTGAACCATTTTCAGCATATGTTAGTACCTACTGTTAAAATATAGAACATACTATTGTTGTGATTTTTCAATTTGTTCACTCGTTTAGCATTTATGAAAGATTGTGGGCGTTCGTACTGGATTTAAGATCACTGGATTTAATGAATAATGAACTGGCGTGGACCAGTCTGTTAGAACAGGGTATTGACGAACGATTTAATGTAGCGGAACACTTACTCCAACTCCGGACCATTAGAGTTCATGAGGGGTTTACAAAGAATAGAATAGATGAAATCCAACAACACAAAGATCTTTTCGCAGGGCACACAAAAGTAATTTCGGAAAATTTCATTTGTCACATGTATTTTATAACCATACTGTTAAAAAAAAAAAATCATTCAGGCAGCTCTAGAAACGACTGATTACTTGAAACATAAGACAGATGAGCTATTTGAGAAATTTGATTTAAAAAAAACATTAATACTTAAAAGCGTCGAAAAAATTAATACAAATGAATTGTCGATAACTGAGTTAACTGAAACAACGAACGAACTAAAATATCAAATATATTTGATGGCTAGTGAAATAAACGATCATTATAAATCACATCGCAACGATATCGAGTCAAAGTACCAAGGGATAGAAAATTCAACTTTGAAGTTTATGAAGTCTATTAAGTAAATTTACAATTTTAAATTTATATCCTTCGACAATTTTGCCAATATAATTTGAACTATAATACAAATAATAAATTTCATTCATTTAAATGTTTTTATAGAATGTTCCCAGAAGGCGGAAATTATGGACATGGAGAAGCTGTAAATACTGTTCATATGTTAAGACACTTGAGCCACGAGATGCTAAACAAGAAAATTTCAATACTAGAAGAATTAAAAGAAAATAGTTACGAATCAGTAACTGAAATCAAAGCGGCGTTACTTGAATTGATTAAACCGTATCTATGATTTTTTTACAGATGATTAAATACCAATTTTAATTTTCTTAATGACCTACTATAGAGTTGAGATTGAACTCGACAAAAAAGTATTCAAACAGAAATATTACTCAATTTACAAACTTTTGAATGCCACAGTGAGTCAAGAAATTTTAAATTTAGAAAAAATGTTGGATTCTCTAAGTACGAAATTAAACGTTGCTAAAAAAACGTTTGAGAAAAATGACGTGGTAGAGTTGTCAAAATGTTGGTCAGAAATATTGTCGGAGACAAATGCCTTTATCGATTTCGTAGTAGAGTCATACAAGGACATAAGTAAGAAATACCATAACAGAATAAAAGCACAGAAATAACGTAGGAATTTCGATTTAAAGAGGCTCTGCTTAAATATAATGCCAAGAAATCGATATGGAACACGAAATCCGAAGTGCCGTACTTGTCGTCGAATATTGCTGTGAACTTGAAACATACGTTTACTAGAGGAAAGCTTGAATTTGAAGACTATTGCAAGACCTTAATTTGCTGCAACGACGAAACCGTAACAGACGGACCTAGGTTTTTGAAAAACGTTTATTCGGCGATATATCAATACGTATCGGAATCACAAATTAACGCTGCGGTAAATATTATATCATATAGTACCTATAGCGATTAGATACATAACACTCGTGGTTACCTATACATTATACATATTATACGGGGATCGGCTCTTTTTAGATATTGTAACTGTATGTCTCGTTTTAGGACTTAGCGATGACCGAATCTTCCGATAATACTTGGATCGACGAGGAACCAAATACGGCGGATTTATATGCTGAAATCATGATGGAAGCTGTGAAAAGCAGCCGGGCCACTGCGCTACAATCGGAGTTGATTTGGATATTCAAACTGTCAGGTTTGATTAGGCTCGTTGACAATATAATACGATTATTGTGATGATATAAGAGTATTTATGTCAGTGGGGGGGTTTTTCTTTAGAGTTTTTCGATTTAACAGTCGACCTGTACGCGATGGAACGCAAGTTCAAAAACGTCGTGCTGGCGACGTATCACGAGGAATCGGTGACCAGTCTCGAAGAGACGTCCGGCACGTTTCGGGTGGACACCGAGACTGTACGAAAACGACTGAAGACTGCCCGCCAAGAGTTTCACTACAAATTGAAACCGTCCCATGGCCATCCCCGGAACACCTGGAGATTGGAGTCACTGATGGCCGACTTCCAACAGTTCAATGCCGAATGCATGGATACGTTGACGGAAACTTGCGACCGGATCGTGGTGAGTGGACTTTTTTTTCGGAGTCTTGTCTATAGATTACATATATTATACATGGAATGGGACATACGACCTACTATGAATTAAAGTGCAATTGAAAAGCACCATTATGCCATAGTTGCCAAAGTGCATGTTAAGTGCTTTTAATTAAGGTATCATAGCCACCGATATCAGTGAAAATGTATTTTTTGAATTGAAACCACAATACGAACATTTATATGAGATTTTAGTATTTTTAGATATTATTGTGATAATAACTTAAAAACACAGACAAATTAGTAAGTAATTACAATAACCAACAAAAATAAAAAAACAAATAAATTATATTACAATTAATTACTGAAGTCAAATATCGGACACAAAATTGAATTATCATGAACCAGTATCTTAACCCACATATGACCATAAAGTTAACTAATAGAATTTCCTATCACAGTATATAGATCAATATACGAGGGTGTTGGAATTCTAAGTAAAAGGTCAATGGGAATATCATATCCATGAATATACCTATAACCTATGGTCTCTCCCACATTCCAATAGATTTGTATCACATATCGTGTCTTCACTGTCCCCTCAGATTGGCCTTGAGAAAATTGATAAAAACTACGAGGCGATGTGTCCAAAAGAAATTTTGGCAGCAGCCACGGTATACGTAAAATGCTACTCAAAACTCAAAAGCCTACTGCAGAACGTCGACGATTCGACATCCGTGGCCAGTGAGTGACATCGCTTTTAGAATAATACTTGACAGATGATGTCAAGTTTATTTTTGACTTTATGCCTAATACCTAAACAATTGAAAAGATTTCTTGTACTTTAGGTCGCGGGTCTGATGCTTTGTTGAAATCTCTCGCCAAGCACAGCGTTGAACAGGCCATCAGCAACGTGGAAAGCCGTTTACGGATAAAATCCGGCAACATTTTTTGGTCAGATAACAGTCAATTGTGGGCCCATAACGTTCAAGTGAGTACAACTGTTACGTTTACGATAAAAAAACAAAATTAACCTAAGAGGGAAGATCATTGCCGTCACTTCCGGGTCGGAAATGCATATTTCTTAATTCGCGAAAAACAAATTTAAAGTTTAATTTTAATTTCAAAAACGACTAGACATCATTAGTTTTCACTTGTTACAGTTATCTTCTGTGATATGGATATATCTAATAATTCAACTTTATGGTATAATATATGCTCCCTAACGCTCTGGATCGCCTGCACAGGACGAGGGAGACCGGCCTCTCGCTGTCGCTCCGAAACTTAACATTTGAAAACCCACCGCTGACGAATTATATAATATTAGTGTCATGTTATTAATTATTGCAGTTATTATCATAATAATAATATGTGCATTGTGTAGCAGTAACTTTGAGGAAGTCGACGTCGACGCTTTCGCGTTTGTCGCATAATTATTCCACTGCGGAGACATTTTGATAATAATAATAATAATAATATATAATATGCAGTGTAATACGATATTGTAATATATACACACGACTGCAGTATTGTACAACACGTCATAGTTGTGTTTTTGGCCGGAAATGGACTGAACTCGTGCAAGGGCGTTTGCATAATATCATATATATACGGCCGGTAATGGGTGGTAATGGTTGGTAATAAGTGGTGGTGCCGGGTGTATAGCGGTGGTGGTGGTGGTACATATTTTCCTCGACTATTATATATGTTATTAAAATGCCGAGGACTGTTCTGTGCAGTGCACATAATTGTTGTGCGAAATTATTACAGTTTATGCCGATGACGTCTATTGCGCACACCGTCCATGTGCATAATTTATGCGGCTCGTACGACTTGTCGACTTGTAATGATAATAATAATAATAATAATAATATACGCGTATGTGTGCGAATAACGATGACGATCGTCATCGGTTTCGGTCGACGAACCATGTACGTCGTCGGGCGAATAACTGGAAAGGCCATAAGACATTTCGAGAGACCTGAGTCTGCTGCAGTCTGTGTAAACGTTTGACACAATTTTGAACGTTCGATACAACTTTTCGTTAATTCTCCACAGCAAAGTGTGTTTTTTTACGAGGAGCGAGACACACGAGTAGGTGGTTTTACATAATACTATATAGGTATACGGTCGTATAAATTTGGAAAAAAATATAGGTATCACAGTACCTATATTAATTGGACGCAACTGCAGGTATCGATGGTGTACCTATATGTTATGTGTCGTAGACGTAAATACACGCAATAATAATTCACATCCTTCAGCGTGAGAGCATAATATACAGATACGTATATACAATCGTCAGTTTTAAAAATACCTCTCATTAATGAAAATTAATGTGGTATGCTCCAAAAACAAAGCGAACGGTGTAGTCGAAAATAAAGTTGAGCAACAAAAACGTGTTGTTGCTTTACGCGTCTACCCATATATATATATATGATGTATCATTATGCGCTATATAATGTTGCCCGAAAACCGTGTTTGAGTTCCGAAAGACTGTCTCGAGGTTTTTACGAAAATCGTCTCGATATAATAGGTAATAATTCTATGACGATTGTACCCACCTAAGACCTAACTATTTGCATTGTGTTTTCGGTGTTTTTTGTTTCGCTCGAGCCGTGCGACTTTTTCCCTTTTTGCAATTAAAACATATTATTGCGATCAAGGCAAAACAAACAGCGTATTATTATTATTATCACGGTGACGCAATAACGTACACGGTATATTATGGTATATCTATAATACCTACATAATAATATTACGACCAAGTATATCGACTATCAGTATAATATGATATTGGTAAATATATATCGTCATACACTCCGCATTGTGGCCGATTGTGTAAAAATATGAGTCCGATGTCGGCGGCGATCTTCTCGGCCACCGAGCTGCAGGTTCACACGATTGATTTTTATCGTTTATTATTGCTGTAGGCGTTTTCGAGACTTTGCCGCGAACGGTTGGGTGACGTCCAGACGTTCCGTGTCGTCGAAAAAGCGAAAATGGTCGATTGGGCCACGGCTTTCGTCCGGGACGTCGAACGAGTGAAGGAACTCAACAGCCAATACGTTACCATCTAGGTATATACCGATAGTTACCCACCTTTATGATAGTATAATTGCCCTGCAGCGGCGGGTTGCACAACGATGAGAGAGGATCGGTGATCGTATTGATACGATATTGTATCAAGCAATCCTGCACCCACGCTCATTGTATATGTAACCCGCCTCGACGTTTAAGTCTAAACCTGCAGGTGCATAACAAAATATTATTATACTTAATATCGTATTATAATATATTGTAATTATTATGGTTTTAATTACACGCGTCGACATCGATTTTACTCTCAAACAATATACCGGTTCGGTTGAAAACAAAATACAGATTAAAAAAAAAACGGTTGTATTAAATTTTGCGAACATTTCCAAACGCAACTATACTTCGAACCGTAATCAAGACGTGTATCAACCAACGACTATGGTTTAAGTACCAATTATTATACAATATACAGTTAATATAATTTGCATCAAGATTAGTGTAACATTATTTTACATTAATGCCAATATAAAATTGTAACTAAAAAAAAAAAAATATCATTTGAGCCAAATCATAATTTTATAATATCAATAAATAAACATTGAATAATACTAAATATATAAAAGTAGTAAAATGTAGATAAAAAATTCCTATTACGATGTGCCAAATATGTAAATATTTTTAAAGCCAATTAGGTTCAATAATAAATATTATGAATAATACCTAACATTGATATTAATATTGAACACGTATAATAAATGTTTTATTAAAATCTAAAGCGGTATAAATTTAAATATCCTTATGAAACACCCAGTAAGTTCGATAATTTTGGTGCATTTATACGACACTATATTTTATTTATTTCTTATCTTGTTTTGGTGCTCGTATCAAACGCCTCAGCCGACACACATCGTATCCAATATATACCAGTTTTTCGACGAGAAGTCGTAAGCCTTCAACACTCCACTACAGAGCCCGTTTACAGCCGTGATCTGTTGAAAAATATGTCGTAAAACCAATAATATTGTCATCACTTCATCTTAATACGGTTGATCTACATTCTACACTGCATACTCTTATGCAGTTATACCTAATATTGATCAAGTATAATAATATAAACAGTGCTCGAATTTAAAAAAATAAAAGAACAAATATTGTTTTAAAAATAACGTCTCTAGGGACCACTTGGCCATACACATCATATTCAAACAATTAATTATATCACAATATGTCAATGTAAGAGTACGTGCCTGTAACGACTACTTATAAGGGATTAAAATTAATATTTTTGAACAATAGTAATTTATTTACATTAAATATAATTTTTATAAGTTGGATGTATTATATACCTACATTTATATTTCTTAAATTATATTCCATTGCTGTAATGCTGTGGTAAGGCATGTTAATAATAATAATGATAAGCTGGATAGTATCAAATCATACAAATTATTAATTATTAAATTTTTTGTAGGTACCAAATTGAATTTGAATATAATATTATCATATCCAATACAATCTTTCTCTCGCAATGAAATATTACGTAAAATATAAAATTTACCTTTTTTCTCACTTGATCTTACCTGTTTCTACATTAATGCACTTTTCTCCAATAACGTAACCATGATTTAAGCCATCCTGAATTTTATTCCTCAGCTTGTTTTAAACATTTAACTTGCTTAAACTATTTACAGTTAATGGACTGTTCGTTTCTCTTAATATTATTATTATTTTCTTTTTTACATAATTGTTTTTCTTCTCGTATTTCGTCTCTCTTAACCAAAGTATAATAATTTCCGTTGAAACTTTCATTAAACAATACACAAATATGATGATTTAATATAACTACAATAACACTGTGATGAGTGCATATTATTACTACAGATGTTATGATGTATCTACTGATTATTATGATGTCTGTCTACACAGTTCATCAACATAATAATATTGTAGTGAAAATGAGTGGCCATTTCTTTATATTATGCCACTGTGTATACAGTAGTACAGTGCACAGCTGCTTCAGCTATAGGTCAAGGTGTACGCCATATTATTATTACTATTATAACGATAACATACATTATTATGTCGTTCTGGAATTGTTGCGGACACAATTTCGTTTTTTTGTCGTCGCCGTCGTCGTCGTTAAGCGACAGACGCGCTCGTGTACGTGGAATTGGGTCGTTAATGTACTTTTTGCACATGTGAGTATACTAGAAGTATTTACGACTGTTGTAAAAAAAAATTTCGTCGACCTCCAGAGCTCCGGCTCGCTTAACTTCGCGTCCGTCAATATAATATTAATGTATTAAACAAGAGTAGGTATAAGATGAACATAATAATATGTATGAGGTGTATATAATAATATTATTGCGTTTTACTCAACCGAAACCGCGATGATGATCGGATTCGTAGGTAATAAAATCGTTTTCACAAGTACCTATAATATATTGTAGGACAATGATTTCAAAAATCAGCTATAATGTACACGCAACAATTTAATCACATATTGCTATAATACGTACACCGACGTATATATAATGTTAGAATAATATTAGAACGGTTTTAGTATTGTTCTCGAATCTACACCACTGCCATAGATCCGCTCCACGGTTCTCGACAGCTATTGTTTTGTTATTATTATTATTATTTATTTGTTTCTTGTTGACTGCGTAGAAAATGTCTATTATAGTATTATTGTCTTACCCTTCGCCCGACCACCGCGTTATTCGATTTTATATATTTCGTATTTAATATGTTAATTTCTATAGGGTAGCGTTTATTTAACGTAATATTCCATCATATTTCATTAGTATTTAATATTAATATAATTAATATAATATTTTAAACTCCATAAAAATGTTATTACTTTGAACTATTTTAAGACTGTAGCCATAGTATTGCATGTAAAATGTATGAGTGATGTACCTACTACAAATTGGCGCATTTAGAGGTGGTTACTGGTTGGGGTGGGTGCTAGGTTTAGGTAATTAAGTGGACATTACACACGTATATTGTGTATCGTCTCCATCTAACAAACGTATATCCATTCAAATAAGATTCTAAATTTGTGTTCAGAAGAATCCATTTTGTCTCGTCCAGTATAATATAAAAGTGAGTTGTTGACTTAAAGTTATCAAATTTATAGGGAAAAATATTATCTCGTAAGCTTTTATTGATATTTAAACCTTACGAAAAGTCATTTTAAAATTATTATAGTTTACATGTTAATAACTCATTTTAAGATAAAAAATATTAATAGAATCCTACTAGATGCTCTATACATATATAATATTCTATAATCTACACTATAATTTATAAAATATTATGCTGAATGCCTACAGTCGATTTACAGTAACTAAAGTACAAGGACAAAATTAAAAATTCAAATCGTTATACTTTTATTTTTAAATAATTGATTTGAAGTTGATTATTTTCGTATGTTTAATACATTTCATTCAATTGAGTTCATATCTACAATAAGACCCGAATGTGAAAACATTTTAAATTCATATGTTCTTTACTTTCAATACAGGTATGTGCTTATAAGGATTTTTTTCAAAACCTAGTTATTTAGTTATGGTAGGTAATAATTAGAACAGAATTTTTTTTTTCAATGTCATCAAGGTTTTCAATATAATATTATATACCTACTATACAAGTGCTACTTGATGATAGTAATAATATGTTGGTATTAGTGATGAGCAGTGATTTTAGCACTATGTACGTTTTAATTCCACATTGTGATTATAGGCACCTCTGTATATAATGTGCATTCTATAAATATATATATATATACTATTGTGTCTTTACGATTTTGTGTACCAGCGATGTACTAAGTACTTGTACGTTTACATCAACACACACACACACACACATCTCTCGTCGGAACTTAATTGAAACATGTAGACAAGATGACCGCGTCTATGTCAATATCGAGTATGACACACACACACACACACACATACACACACACACACACACACACACACACACACACACACACACACACACACACTGCGTATATATACCGTTATTATGTGTACATTATAACAATAGAGCTTAGCCGAGCCATTCGGTTTGTGTTTTCTGTCCCCATGACAACGACGCTCGCAGTAAAAGGGTTGTGTATAGACCGAAGGTATATCGTGGATATAATAATAAATATCCAATGGTCACCCCTTCTGATATTATGTTATATTATTAATAATATCTCCAACTCCAATCCTGCAAAGTGATTCTCGCACTAAAAACTCATTATTGCTCGTATATATACTGTCCCTGTAAAAATAAACTGCCGTGGAACCATCTTACGACATGCACACTATACTATTGTATACAAATATATGCTATGTATAGGTACAATTTACATACCTACATAGATATATTATGACAAGCTCGTGTTCATTATTGGGTTCATAAAATCGTAACGTAAAATAGTGTTTTATATCTCTAGGTCCCAGGTACATAATTATTTTTTATAGTTACAGAAACTATCACGTTTCAAAAGTATTCACACGATTATGACATTGTGTAATTTTACTCGCAGAAACCACCCAGAAAATCCCAGCTGGTTATAGTGAAGAAAATATGAACGGAACCTTTACCAGCTATAATGGTTGTTATTATTATTTACAGCCTTGTGAAAATATTTGTATTACAAGATACACACTTATAACTATGTAAAATATTATTTTTCGTTATTAAAATCGGACGAGTTTCCCCTTTTTTTGACCGATTATCAGACGTATATTATACACGTTTTAAATATTCATTAAATACGTCGAGATAATTGTTTTCCCTGCAGTATTCGAAAGAATAATATTATTTTACTGTGGTTATCAACAATAAATCGTTATTTCTCAACTCTACACTGATAAACGGTAGCAACAATATTTTGATTACTATATTATAATTTATACAAGCCGGCTCGTGTTTCAGTCATCGTTAATTTCGTGTTTACAATACCTTCTTGACAGTATATATATATAAATATATAAGTCTTATACATGGACTCCATTATGGTCGAAACTTGAAATATCCAACTACTCGAGTACGAATCACTAAATATGCAGTATATGACTATCTATATTATTGGCTAATTTTACAGTAATATAAAAGCCAAAGTAATCTATACCAGTCAAATGTCAAACTATAATAAATTTAAATTCTTATATTTTTAAAATAAACTGACGTCACGGCATTTTTGTCATGAAAAGTATTTATATAAAGTTACAGATTAGTTGTTAAAATATTGAATAAAGTTTTTTTATATTTTGATAGTTTTTAATATTTTAATGATAAAATTAATTATTTTAAGTTCAGATCGAAAATGATTTAAAATGATGTGTACCTATAGGTATTTTTAAAAATTATTAATTTATATTTATGAAATATTATTTTCTCAATTAAAAATCTTGACTGTGTTACAGTAATCTAAATAGATATTATTAAAATTAGGTACTTATAGTAATAATTACATTCATAATCAAGTTTTGTTACACAGCTTTATTTTAACACAATTTGTTAAAAACTCATAAAATGTTCTTTTTTAATACCTAAGCTAAAGCTTAAAGACTGTATAGAAATAAAGAAAAAGATTTAGTATAAACTTTCAGTAATTTTTTGTTGGGATATGGAAATCAAGTTTTGAGAAAATAACGATTTCTTATCAAACGGTTTTGAAAATTAATTGTAATTCAAAAAATATTATTCACTGTGATTTAATATATTATAAGTACTTATAATATAATTTTCAATGCACAATGGGATTTCCAATATCCTTAACAAATGAATACCATGAGTGGAACACGATCATGTTCACACCAGTACACCATTATTCACACCAAGCTACCAAATAAAGAAACTACTTAAATATTAAAAAAAAAATTAAGCATCTATCATTATTATGTTATTATGTACTCATTACGGTTAGTAATATTGTTTAAATGATGATATCGTTTTGAAATCTGTTGAGTTATTTTGTATTTCACTCAAAATTCTAAAACAACGCCAATGTGTGACTATTAGATAATACTGTATACATGTTTGTCTTCAAAGTATCTGTACGTCCTACTTGTATATAATTATGTTATATCACTAATTATACATATCATGATATTGGATTTCTGGCGGCAGTCTTCCTCCAAGGACGCGATATTGTACATCAATTTTAACCGAAGTAAAGTTATACCATTGGAATTCAAAGTTAAAATTGAAATATCTCGAGATGATGATAAATCGATAATAATTTCAAATAGTAGCTGATATTGTGTAATTTTTGAAGACGTAACTCGAGTCGTATACTATTATTATTAATAATTTACTACCAGAAAACGGTTTTGAAAAGATGACTACAAAATATGACCAAATTTCTCCGCTTCAATTTGGTCAGCGTAACATTCGCATTAATCATCGAACGGGCTCCCGTGTCACGTGAAAACAAAATCCTTGTCTGACTTTAAAACAAACCAATGGCGACAATTAATATCCTGAAAGATAATTTTTTTCTCCTCAATCGACGTTTTGCGTATTTTACGACCACTGCAGACGTCGGAAGTCGTTGTCAGGATTATTATTAATTTTTTTTCCTACTCTCGCTAGGTACCTACACGAGATACTTAGATATATTAAATTATAGTATTACACCATATATAATACAGTTGAGCGTACAGGACAATTCTCAAATCATACTCACCCCCTGCATCGTTCTGGCAGACATCACCAGTCAACCACTCTTAGGCACCACGTCTCGTCAAATGAATGAAAAATCTGCGTATTTGAAAATAATGTTGTCCTATCGGCCATCAGGAATACATCGAAATTCCACGAAATTCAGAATTTGTATAAGCTAATCGTTAAATTAAAAAATTGCAGAACATGTTTGGCGAATCATGGTGTACATCATAGCTACATCATACAATATGTATGCGGCTTGTAGCAATTTATCACTTTATCACTAAAGATTACTGACGACGTCGCCCGAGGGTGTGCAAGAGTTCATTTTTTTTTCGATCTTCCAGGAGACTGCTCACACAAATAAGGTGATCCAAACATCGGGTCATATATAGGCGTGAACCTATAAAAATTGAAATGCATATATAAATCTCTAGTGCGGTCTCTTGTTGTTGTTCTTGTTGTTGTTGTGTGGTGGCCGGTCGTTTTCGAGTTGCAAAACCGACGAATCGTAAAAAAATCGGTTAGTGGATAGTCCATCTTCGCGAAACTTTGTTGCGAACATCGCCGCAGGGCGACCGGTCGTAAACCATCGCTCTATACCTTTACCGTGGCTCAACGAGCAGACTTGTTGTGACGTGCTATTAAATTATGCGAAGACGTACAAGACCGAATGTACAAAAATATCGAAATCGGCATAATGTTAAATAATTTCTATATTTTAACCGATTTTTCCTTTTCCGCGGATAATAGGGGACAACGACTAATCGTGTATCGGTCCGTTTTCAGTCGCACCACTGCCATACTACTATAATAGTTGGGCGAATAGAATAGCTTTATATTTTATATTATAATTGGGGGACAAAAGTAGTTTAAACGTGCGAGGGGATTTCGGGTAAAGTTTCCGTCGTCGAACCTCTCCCTGAAACCATGTCAAATATTGATTTGAAATATCACCACGAGTAATCTCGATTTTATCGAAGAGTAAATTAATAAAATACACTGTAATTAATATATTATTATTATTATGTGTCAACAGTGACGACAATGATTAATATAAAAGTATATTATAAACGTCCGGCTCCTGTGAATAATAATAATAATAATAGTAATATTCTGACGCTGTTACAGCCGTGACAACGACAACGGGGGACAGACACTGTGTGCGCAGTGCCTATTGCCGTAAACTTTTATTTTTTTCCATAAAAATACATAAATAAAACGACAATTTAATCGAGTCACACAACGACATAATACGGGAACTCGACACGCGTTATGTAAACGCCATTTGTCACGCACAACGATGCGTAGTGTTACTAAACGGTTTTTATTTCGACCGAGTAGGTAGGTATATAAAAGAAGGTAGGTAGTAGAGGTATATGTGGCGTTATGGCTCGACGTATTATATTAATAATATTATACCTATAGCTGCATGATTGTAGGCGGCTATAGTTTTATGCATTTACGCGTGTGATAATAATATGAAGTCGGCGAGTTATTACAGAATTCGTGTTAAATAATAATATTATATACATAATAATATAATGATAATAATAATTTATAACGCGACAATAAAAAACATAATATAATATCGATATGGAAACGAGTAATGTAGTGTAATGTGTTTAATTTGTGCTCAGCGCATAGTTACAGTGAAAGTGGTCGGAGGATAACGAATAATGGGTATATTATAGGTACATTACACTGCTGCTGCTGAGTCGGATGAGTTTAAAATCATAAATTACATCATTCGCACATAAAATATTGTTATTAAAGCCGATACACCTATTATGTAGTTTTATAAGCGATACGACTTATATATTATTATTGACACAGTATTATAGGTATGCCTATTTAGAATGTATAAATATACAATATTATTTTACTGCCGGCACACACGGCAGGGTGTCGGGAGATTATATTTCTAAAGGTCAACAGTATAATTGTCTCGAAAAGTAATAATTTATTAGTGATAACGGTTTTGGAAATTTTTTTTGATGGATAATATTTGAAGTTATACAACATTTTTGAAAAATATTGTATTTTCATCCAAGTCAATTTTAAGTTTTTACTTTTTTGAATGGCAACATACATTTTGATTCCTAATCATAATATTCCTAAGAGAACTTAAATAATAATATATAAAAATCAAACTTTGAACGAATAGTTAACGTGAGTTATAAGTACATATAACTTATCAGTATTTAAAGTTTGTTGATACCAGCGGAATGATGGAGCATAATATTAATTTATTTAAGTATCCCGTAAAATGTTGTCCGGTTAATCCACTCATCTAAACTTTAGTCTTTAAACATTCATAACTAACTAACTAACTAACTACTCGTTGGAAATTCGATTTTTAAATATTGCAATAATTCCAATATTAATATTTTGCCTCAGAATATGAAGTAAAAAACGTCTTTCATCTTTAAAAAAGTTAAAACAGTAAAATATTATTCTTGTTTTTAAAAATTTTATATTTAGCAATGACCAAAACATGTCTAAAAAAAAAATTTCCAAAAACCTTAAGACTTGTAGTGAAAAAATAAAAGCTTACACTTTTGGATGAATCGCCTTGTATGTACCAAATATTATTGTATTGTCATTAGTAGGTTGTACGTGCCAATTCTAGATGATGGGTCAAGCGATATGGATGAATAATAATAATACAATATTGTTGTTGGTGTTGAGTGGGAACGGGAAGGGGTGGGCTTTTATAGTTTTATCGCACATCGACGTCGAGGTCCTTGTCCGGAGTGTGCTTAAAATCATATTGTTTCGAAAACGTTTTCGTCGCAGCGAAGTCTGACCCTGCAAAAGCATTACCATCGATGCATCATCAACTACAGATAAGGATAACATAATAATATATTTATTCGAAAACATTCCAATAACGATGTGCAAACGTGTTTTCGTACCGAGGTTGGATTCCAGAGCTCGAGATGTACACCAGTTTTTTTGCGGGGGACCCACGACGTCGGCGACGTCTACCTATTATGAAATTTCGATTATGAGCAAGACACATATAATAATAATAATATGTTATTTTCGTGTTTTTTTTTTTTTTTTTGGTAGCGTTATTTGTGTTTTCAATAATAAATTAGTTAACGTCGCGTCATCTGCGCCAGGGAAGTCGATTTTAACGTTTTAATATTTCAATTCACTAAACGCAGACGACGATAACGACCGTCTATACTTCAGATTTCGCCACGAGTCAGTTTTTGAAAAAAAGAGCTGGAATTGTGACCTACGCATTATTGGAAACATACTAAACGTGATTTTGCAACGTTACGTAATTCGGGCAGAGGACAACTTACACTAATATTATTATTATAATTCAGTTGTATACTAAAGGTAAGAACTGCGAAGAAGTAAATTAAAAATAATTGATCATCATTCATGCAACTATTCATCTATTACATATTATTATAGGTAGGTGTGACCGCGACCAATTAACTAGACATTATATTATATACTATAGTCATCGCATCTTGGTGTTTTCGACCTCTATGGCGCAATATGAATTAAAAATTTTATTTTATTCATAATTATAAATCAATGTTTACCATAACATAACATTTATAAAATCAAGTGAAAAAAAAAATAATTATCGTATGATAACTTAAGATGGTCAAGTCTTACAAACCTGATTAGTAGCGTATTGGGATCGATATAACGATATATATGCAATGTATATGGGTATCATACGCGTTAGCTTAATTTTCCACATTATCGCATTAAATGAGTTTTGAAATAAATTCCTAATCGTATTAAGTTAATTATAATTAACCAATTAAAAATTATAGGTACATAATATGCGATGTCTTAATAATACCAAGGTGTGAAAATAATTTTGTTAAATAGAAGACATTAATTATTAAGTGTGGTTGTTTTGACCATAGCGGGACTGACAACTAGTTGATAATACTTGAGTCTCGTCCAAAAAGGGATAAGATGGTGCTTTTTTTTATGATTGAAAAATGTACTCAACTAGCATTGCAGTTATATTATATGTGGGCAGTACAACAGTTGCCTGTTGTTAAGAGAACGCTGAGATAATTAACACTAACAATCAGTAAATAATCTACCGAAATTTAAAATAGTATGATTAAATAGAATATATAGATATCTACTACCGCTTAAAAATAAAATGATATTACTATATAAATTCGTTTTTATATTATTTAAAAAAAAGATACAAAATGTGTTTTTAAAAAAGATTAAAATTCGATTAAAAAAATAAAATCTACATAGCTCGTGCGATAACTTTTCCGTTGCACTAGTCGCACAGCTGTCCGGAAAACCGGATGTCTTGTAATTATTATTTTCATAAAAAATTAAAAGTTACGACCCAAAAGACCGCTGCGCGCATTTTATACTTGGTGCAGTTGATATATATCGCAGTATTAAACGAACGACGAAAACGACCAAAATAATTAATATTTCATAACTTTCAGGTTTATAGAAACATCGACGGCGGCGGGTCGTAAATCGTAATAGTGCGCAGCGTGTGTAGGACTTGCGATAAAAAAATACAATAGACTTAAATTGAAAAAATCAACAACAATATAATAATAATAACCACCGTGTAATAGATCACAATATATGATATTGAATATGGTAAAATTAAATTACCATATAGTTAGCAAACCAGCTATACGCGCGGTTAACCTTTAGCGGTAGTTGTGTTTATCGATTTTTATAATAATATTTATATTATTTTAAATTATTGCGAGTTTGGTTTATATCATTTTACATAGACCTATAGGTATGCACATAACTATACGTATGTAGGTATCTGCGTAGGTATAAGACTTTCGAAAATTTCTGATTTTTGAAATATTTTATATAATTTGAACGTACCTATTGCTGCCATGTATACCTATGTCGATAATGATCATCATCGTAATATTATTTTATCGGCTGAGACGATGTGTTTGGATTGTAAATTATTACAATATATTATTATTAAGCACATTACGAATCGACAATATGATAATAACATAATAAGTATTACTTCAGAAGACCACACCGCGTTATACCTACACGTGGTTCTATGCGCGGTTAGTGGTTACCTGTCGTTTGCAAATCGATATTTTTCTGATCACTATCTTCGTGTGTACATCCGCAGCTGTTTAGGACGTCGTTTTAACAACTATACCTGTATACTGTAGACGGACTTCCAACGCGTAATACCCATATCGGTGGTATTAATTCAGCGAGTACCAATCTCGTGTTTATATTATTATTATTATTATTATTATTATGATTATGTATACGACATAAAATATAATATGTAATATTTATGAAGAAGTATTCATTTCAAGTATTACTTCTGCAGTTACGTGACATCGCCCGTTATGGTCGGCGTGCAGCGAGCGGACGCGGTAAAAAGCATAATATAATATAATATTGGCAATATATATATAATATGTATAATATATAGTGTTATATTAAAAGAAAAGAAAAAAAAATACATTTAAAAAAAAAAAACATATTTTCTACATAAATCAAACGCGAAATGAGTTCGTGCACGTGTTAACGTTCCGCGAGCTGATCGTCGGCTAATCTCAAACGGATGATATATTAAATAATAAAAATCGCAATTAACGCACGTGGTTGTGTGTATAGAAAGTGCCTGTGCTGGAAAAAAAAAATAAAAGTAATCCGAAAAGACGTGCGACGTATATAAGTATCCGGGACGTCTCGTTTACAATAATAATAATAATATAATGTGTGTTTGGCCGGTTTGATAATAAATTATTAACGTTCGCAAATGGCTAAAGTATATAGGTACCTAATAGTATTTTCGGTAAAATAAAAACGAATAACTGTGACGTCCATCGGTTTCGAATTGTTGTTTTTTTTGTCATTCACGGACGTTTGAGCAGTTAAAAATCAATTACACGAAATATTTCGTCCGACGGCCTACAAAAGTAATATTTTGTTACAAATCATCTCCAATAATTGTCATTCTTCGGGCTAAATAATCCGCATAAACCTATGACAAGAAAACAACAAAATGTGGTATCGAGCACATAAACATTGTTGAATAACTTACTATAAAAATAATATAATTATTATATAACACGAGTTTAGATTGTTATTGTTGAAATATTGTTCAACCTACGATGGGGAGACTTGTCTTATAGGTGGGGTTTTTCTCTAAAGATAATGCGTATAAATACATACATTTCGTTATTTATTTTTTTTTTTTCGTGAAGGTAAAAGGAATTTCGTGTAAAACGATCACAAGTTATAAGCACCTGTAGAGCATAAAATACAATTTAATCTGATTTATCGTTCCCGAACAATTATTATTATTATCGGTAGAGAATGAACAAGTTGGTTAGGTTAGGTCGCACAAATGTAAATATACACGTGTATCTACCATCTACCTATGTACCTAATACCTACCTATTATAACATATAGATATATTATGTTTATATTTTAATATTGTACCTACCAAGTAACGATTATTTAATTTGTAATCAGTACAGTTGCATGTGCGCCTATACATCGACCTAGCCTAAAATACCTCGTGCACACAAAATTAAAAAAGTGTATTATAATATTACCACTTAAAAATGTTATAATTATGGGCGTAGGACGTTTGCGCATCGCTATTGTACTACGAATGACCTTTTTTTATAGGCCATTTGTGCAAACCTATTGTTATGAAAAAATTTAAAAAAAATTAAACTTCAATACGATTATCTAAATTTGGTTGATTTCGTTAATCGGTCATTAATATTTATTGAAATTTGCACAACAGTACCTATTACAAAATTGTAAATTTTCATATGAAACATTATTTAAATAATATTATCTTATAAATTGTCCTAGTTTAAATAGATTCGTCAGTAAAATTGGCCATTCACGAAAAAAAAAAAAATACAAAATAAAATTTGTTGAATTTAAAATTTAAAATATACAATTTTTCAAACTCGACATATAACTCGCCTATAAGGTTATCAGTTTAACATTTTATACGAGTTTATGTCACCGTGCAAAGACTAATATAGGTAGGTACTCTTACTTTTAACAATAACTATTAAGCTTAAGACACACGATGCGCAAACGACCGACCAAATTGTATACCCGGAGGATTAATGACGTTGAAACGAGACAAACTCCGATAATAATAATTATTACTTATACATTTTGGTGATGCATTATAACACGTACTGATGTCGTCTGCGTCACGCAAACGGTTTACGAGTTTTCGATAAGTTTCGGTAATTGTGATCAAACAGTACGAACCGTCGAACCGTGTAGTATGGCGTAATGCGTATAGTAATTCTATTTAATAATATAAACATCATAATATTACGCTTACAGATTATGATTATTATGCACACACAATCCATGACATACAGTTTTCCAAAGAGACGACAGAAAACTTCTAGGGATCACGACGGTGGTATAGAATGAGATTTTCCATATTGAATTAATTTGTACTCGTTTAAATGCACGTGTATCGTGTAGATGACATAATATGGTGAAAAAAATCGTAATGTATACGTTGGAAGAAAAAAAAAACAGTTAGGTAATATTGATTTTCTGAAATGCCTACATATACTGCAGCAGTGGCAGAGTTAATATTTCGATGACAACTGAACCAAACGTTATTTTTAAACCTGAATGCACTTCGTTTATTTTGACACGGATTATAGATTTTTCATACACTGTGTTGGAAAAAAAAAGCCCTTATGTCCCGTGTGTCGTGGACGAATAATCCGTATATTATATTCACGACGGAGTTTTACGTGAGTATATTACATAGGCACATCGGCCACATAAAAAACAATAATAATATAATAGTAGATATTATAATACTCCAATACCTGCAATATACCGAGTGAACTTTTACTATTATTTATATAAAAAATTATTTACAAGGAACACAGCGATACCGCTGATACCTATAACCGATTTAAATGTTATCGTTTACAGATAGGTAAAAATTATATGGTATTTCAGAACCATTGTTATACATCACGATTTTGCGACATTGTGACTTACACTTAAATGAGGTAAAAAAAAAAAAACAAAACTTATAAAGTTATTAATGTTTTTATTCGTTTTGGAGGTATTTTATATCAATTAATTTTAATTTAACATTTTGTACATAGCAATACGCCAATCGGATATTTCCGTGTACACACTGACTATACGAAACCATTTGATTTTTATTAAACCCTGAAAGCGATTCAATGACTGTGCGATAAGTTGTAAACATTTTTATATTATATCGGGTTTTATAACGAAAATAATAAAAAAAAATATAACATAACCTAATTTATTTGATTGTGAGAATAATATATTATAATATGTAATCAACTGCGATGACATTCACTACTGACACACATATAATATATGTTTATGTTTTTAACATGTTTTAGTTAAAATTGTACTCTCACTCTCAGTGTTTTTATGGTTTATGTAATTCTGTTTTAATTTATTGCGTCATTAATTTAATTTGACTCTCGGAGATAAATATGTAAAATGTCTATTATAATTTGATCGTTGAAATTATATATTTGGGGCACTTTGTCATCTTACACGAGTGATGGTAAAACGATATTTTAATTAACATTGTTTTATTATTCGCTTTATTTGTTTAATTTAATTATATTTTCAATTTATTGATTATTAATTAAACAATTTTTTTTGCAATAACATGTACATTGATATAATAATAATATATTTTACACCTAAAAGGTAGGTATTTATACTCGTAACATAATATATTTATATATAATATTATATATTATATTTCATTACCTAATACCTTATTAATAACAATAATGATATAATAGTAAAAAAATAATATAGCATTATATAAAAAAATTTCAAATAAAAAAAATTAATTATGCCTTTAAAAATAAAAATTAAATGTGTAGGTATCCGTGAATTTTTTAATATAAAATATAAATTGCATAATTTATTATTTTGTAATACCTACATTGATATTTCTGAGAAAAATTTATTTTTTATTTTATTAAAATGATATACAATCTATACAATATAATAAGCACATTTGATAGTTGGTAATGGTTAGTGACAAAGAGACTATCATTTATGATGGACGGTCACTCAGCAGTGCCACCCGACCTGGTACTTTTTAGGTTTATTGTGTTTAAAAAAAAATGGTTATGTATTATTTAAATAGGTCTCTAGGCCACTGTTTTTATTTATTTGAATCAGATAAAACGAACTTCGAAAAGAAATTTTAAATTTTTTAAACTAAAGATCCTCATATAGGTTATAATCTTGTACGAGATCCAATGTAGCGAAATTGTTACTTGTGAAGAACAAAATATTGTTCAATGTGTTTTGATGACGATATACGGGATATTGAAATTTTCGGTAAAATACGAAGGTAAGAAAACGGAATTTTTAGTTATACAATTGAGAACGATCAATTTAGATTTTTTTCCAACGTTGTCGTATTTAATACCATTCAATATAATTATTATGTTGAACGATTGAACATTCTATTCGACACTGGTTCGACACATACAAAGTGAAAATCAATTTTGAAATACATATAAGAAGTTTGATGACTTACACAAGTTGGTTTACAATGTCCATGTCATGAAGAAGTCGAAGATATGTTTTTACTATTTTTTGAGTTAATAAGCTAGGTAACAACAAGAAAAAAAAAAATTAGTGACCCATAAAATAAAAAGACAAAACAGTGAACATTAAAAATAAAAATATAATATGATTTGAATATGTGATACAAATTTCAGTTAATATATTAAAATATTAAGAACAATATAATGTTGACAAAGCTAACAAAAAGTGGCATACTGCAATATAGGTAACTAGCTTATTAGCTTATTACAAGTAATTAACTTGTTATTCATGCAGCCATATTTTTATAAGATCATAATAATTATAATAATTTATGATTATGACTTTGAACATTTAATCGCACATCTATTTTATAAATATATGCATTTATTAACTAATTACAACATTTCGACGACCATCATTTTTAGGTAATCAGTTCTTTAAAGATCGTTTATGTACCTATTTTACGTGCAAAAATATAATACTAGCCAATGGGCACTTCTCAGTATCCATGTCAATTGGAGCCACCCTGCGATTATACTATAATATACCTATATTAATATTATTGTTGTGTATGCGCCGAATAATAAATTAACCATTTATTAGCACCTCCTTAACTTTTTAGACACGCTGTGATGTTAACTCGTTATAATATCTGTTAGTCGTTATACATATTGGCACTTAGTTTACAAGTGTATTATAATATTATTATATTATAGCTTATATTATTATTATACAGGCGTCGACGACGATTATATTGTGATATTCAATCAATTTCCGGTTAATAAAAACTATAATTATAATATACGTACATACATATTATATGCACAGTGCACACAATATTCTTATACCTGTACGATATAATAACACATTGTTCGGTAATCCGCATATTATTATAATCTAATATAAATAGGTAGGTATACCGATAAGTTAGTGGAAAACTGCACACACCTCGTCGGTAGTACAAAAAAAAAATAGCTATAAATAGGTACCTACTTATATTTTTTATGAACCGATATTCATAATAATATATACGTACAACAATAATGTAATAATATGTTACTGAATATATTCTATATGATGGTAATTATAGGTTTGCTCACCAGAACGTTTTCGGTGATATAATAATAATATAATGTAATATAGTAAATATTATTATTACATTATCGTTGTTCGAGTCAAGTACGTCATCGTAATTTTTGGCGTATTCGCATGCGATAGCTAAATGTGCCGGCGATGACAGTATACACATATTATGTATACATATATTTTTCTTTTGGTTTTTTAGTGAACTTCTTTCATCCAAAGCACACACATTTAGTTGTAGGTACCTGCAATGTAATAAGGCGTACGCATACCTGTACAATAAAGTGTGGCCCAAAGGGTGTGCATAAATTTATTTTAATAATAGTTTTGTACCGTGGGCCAGACATCATTTTTTATTACGACGACGGCAACGACGACGTTTCTATATGGTTATTTGTGTATAACTACGTATATAATGTAATGTATTATAATATATGCTGTAAGTACCTACATCGGCGCGTTTATTTTTCAGCCAAAACCGGACGAAATTAGTTTTTTCTGCAGACGTGTCGTTAACAATCGTGGTAATAATATGACGATAATGATAATGGGTAGTGGCAGGTTCAATTGCTGCAGCCATCGGAAACAGGTTTTCGAGGAGGTGCCCGTTTACAATATTTTTATTCCGACAAAAAAAACACCTGTACTTTTCGTATTTTTCGTACAACAAACGAAACTGACCGACTGCTGCACCTTTCGAAGGGGTTTGGGCGTATATCATCGACACATCGATTTAGCGCCAGGCCGCCTCGTTATAAAGTAATCATAATATTATTATTATTGTTATGACGTGTAGTAGTTGTAGGTAGATACATCTATATCATCGCTCGAAACAAATTATAATAATATTACAACGTGGTGGGAACCTATAACCTGTGACGAGGCCACCCCGGGACCCTGCGAATCGTCCACTCCCCGAATTTCAGGGGGTCGTACGGTGGACCATATAGGATTTAATTTCGGGTCTACGAATAATTTCAACCACTAAACCTCATTCTCCCGCATGCACCACTGGAGTCATAACGTCTGCAGTATAGTCGAGATCGAAAATCTTAAAATTTAAATTTCCTCGCGTTCGCACCCGACCGGCACGGCGTGAACTGCATAATACGGTATTTTAATATTACGATTTTAAATATGGCGTTGTACAATATTATATAACGCTATGTTATGGACATGTGTTAATATTAACGACCGCTAACCATATACCGTGATATTATTATAGCAAAATATATTATTTTTATTGTTATTATTGTTGTTGTTGCTAATACATTATTTTTACTGAGTTCTACACGTAGTCTATTATACGCGCGATATTATATTAATATACATCGCACTACTATTATTTTATGCTAATAAGTACCTAAGTACGGCATTTTTGGGCTCAGGTAATGTTTAATATATTATTATTGTATGTAGATAAACTATTAGAGGGTATAATATATAAATATTATCGTCTTATACCCGTATGGGGTGATATTTAGCCATGATAGGTATATATATGCATATAATATTATAATAACTTATAATTTATGTATTTATTTTTTAAATGCTTAATGTTACGGACTTACGGTACGTTGCTCTAATGTTATGCTACTCTAGGAAAACGATAGATTTTAATTTATACGGTTTTCAAACTCGCTGTGTTGGTTTTTAATACGTGTATTGAGATGATTTCTGCGAAAAATTACTAATTCGCCCATCGTAATAACGACCATATAATCACTGAAAAATGTTATCCACTCAACAGTTAACATTAAACAGGCTTGTTGGACTAACCTTTTCGTATTCTTTATTACGTATCTTTATTGATGCCTACTTACGAAATTCATTTTTATCTTAAAACTATTTGTCTTGAAAATCCTAATATGAATGTGTAAAAAAGTCGATCTATAGAGAATCCTATCGTTCTGAACCAGTGATTTAAAAACGTTCCAGAAGTATTAAAATAAAAATAATTTCAGACTAATATTGAAAAGCAAACCGATTATTTGCATACAAAAAATAAAAATAAAATCAGTTAATTTATAATTTTTTTTTTTGTAGTTCGTGGAAAATAATAGTTTATTATTTAAGCAATTTTTTTTTCTGTTTACTTACTATTTAGTTTCATGCACGCATTGAAGTAACGATGGTGGTTTTTAATTACTTGTTGTAACACTTTATAGGACATATTTATTACATTATACTAATATATAGGAGATGGACGTTGTATCGAAAATCAAAGGCTATTACAACCCTCTCAGATATTATAGTTACATCCCTCCTTGGACATACGCGTAAAAAGTAATATATGACAAGTGCAACTTCAATGTACCTACATATTATAAAGTAAGATATATAGTAAGAACCGACGATTTTTCAGGTAGAGACATCACTCTACCACGCGGACGATTAATATTTATATTCTTAAAATATTGTTCTTTTTACCTTTTATACGTTGGCATAGGAAAATGAGTATACTATGGTATTAATATTACATCAGTATGCGTTATTTTATGTGCTCACATTTATGGTAAAGCGTAATGCCAGCAAATGGATTTTGAAATAGTCGTCACAATATAATAATATATTATATGCATAGTAAACAGATGCTACGGAATCGAATATAATATGCTTGCTGAATACCTATTCATATCGATATAATATTATATCATAAGATATAATTATATAAATAAAATAAAGGATTGTAGGTACGTCATGCCTTGTTCAGAGTTTCAGACGAATCACTTGACCCGCATTACAAGACAAAGGACATTTTTTTTGGACGATTTCTTGGGACTTATTCCTATATCATTATATTACTTCATGCCTATTATAAGTACATACTATGATGATGGGTGCTGCACCCGATCACCTGGCACCCCGTATGTCGGGTCCCTCGGTGGCCGTATGTCGAATGGGTCGGCACTGCAGCAGCAGCACGAGCTCATCGCGTATTCCTATACCGCTGAGCTACAATAATAGCGCAACACACCAGTCTATAATATTGTATTTGAAACCGCCCCCACGTGTGCAACGGTCATTATTATATTATTTAAGAGGACGTGAAAAATAAAACGAAAACTGCCATACGATGCATACTACTGCTGAGACCAGCGTGGCGGCGTCGTCTTTGGTCGATGTCTCCGCCTCTCTCAACCCCCCCCCCCCAACCACTGTCACCCGTCCTGACGTTTGAATAATAAATCGAAAGCGAACCGTTTGACTCTACCCGCTTTTACTTTTTTTCCATCGCTTTACTTCCTCCCTCTCCCATTGTACACCTTTATATATATATATATGCATATCCACTGGTAGTATGTACATGAATTGGTACATAAGAATATATAAATAATATATAGCTAGGCACTATCGCTATTGTTGTTATTTTCCCGTTGCATAACGAACATACCTAGAGCTCGTCGCACTTAAGAAAATGGATATAGGAATACCTAGGTAATAGGTATAGCTGGTAGGTGTATATAAGGAAAATAAAAGAGATCGCTTTATAATAATAACGTTTCAATGTCTATCTACCTACCTATAGTGTCGGACTAGATTATAATACGACTGCTGAAATGACGCTGTGGATCTCAAGTCTGCAGTCAGTTGGATCGACCCCTATCTGTATTATTATACAGAGTGATTCTTTTCAAACAGCGTACTCACGTCGTCGTCGTATCGAAAAGTAAACTTTTACATAGTTCGATATTACCTATGTCGTTATAAAAAATAAACATAACATTCTGTCGAAAAATTCTGTCGTATTTTTTTATTGGAATTATTTCTCTTTCAGTTTATTCTTTTCGAAACGTAGAGTGTGTTTACCGTTTCGAAAAGAATCACCCAGTGTACAGATGACGACACCGATGGTGGTGTACTTTGGATTTTGACATTTGTGCAGGAGAGGTGGGAGGGGGTCGACGACGTTATTATTTCGACGTGTCGCCGAAGACTCGAGTCTTCCTTATGTACGCCAGAGACTACGCGTATAGTATATATATATTGATAGATAATTGGATTTACACTACGGTCTATTTTTCTATTATTCTGTTTCTCTAGATTCTCACTCTCTTTGTGACTCGTTTTCTTTCGCAGAGTGGTGCAATTGCACATGCGAACAATTTCACGTGTTTTTTTTTCTTCTTTTTGGTCAACGCGAAAAGACCGCTCGCGAAACACAATAACGTTAGTGATAATATTTTTATAAGTGCGCGTAGTCCGCTGAATCTCTCGAAGTTCGAATCGCCGAGTGACCTGTTGTGGATGGTTTGAAAAAGTATTGCTCACAATATTATGATATTGAAGATCACGAACGATTTATCATCGGTCAAACTATTATCACAATATATTATCTTGACCCGAACCTTGTAGAACGTGGTATGTAATATGTAGCAATAACAATAAACGTGTACATAATAGTCATCGCGTAATTTTAGTGATTTTGCCATGTTTTAATTATTATTACATTATATTATGCTCTCTATACACATCACATCGTTCTTTCCATAACGTATTCGCATCAGAATAATAGTATTAGGAAACAAATGTAGCTATAAATGTATTTTAATAACTGTAAGTCTCCTCGGGTGTACCTATACTCGCGCTGAATCCGAAGATCCGCGATCTCGTTATAGATATACTGTAGGAAGGTATATATGCGGTTATTGGTATATAATATTATATCGGTACCTACTCGAACCTCGATCCAATTCAGCACGTCTGTGTGTGTATATATTAATAACTAGTATTACCGGTTTTAGAACCACCAGCGTTTAGGAAAAATAAAATCGTTCTGATTATTATTAAACGTTCGTTATTCTTCCCGCAGCGACAAGTGCAATATCGTTGTGCACGCGGTATTGTTTCGCTTAACAATAATAATGTTAGGAGTCGAGACTCGACTAGGTCTCTCACCTCTCGCCGGATTGCATTATATCATTCGGTTGATACCGTGGCATACCACCATTCGGGTTCGAAATCTAAATTAAATTGATGATAATGATACATAAAAAGCCGCACACACACACATAAATCCTGTAACAGGCTAGATCACTGCTATTGAGTGAAGATGTTGCAGGTTCGCGAGCTAGATTTCGGTCAGTTTAGACATTTTTTAGGATTTTCGTTTGTTTTTCAGAACCAGACTGCCTTACCCTCACTGATAGTAATTCAAAGAATGATTACGATTTGCCACTCTCATTCTATTTGAACGCGTGCAAGTTTCGTAATAGCTCTGTGTCTAGAGACATATATAATTATATCATAGTCTGCAACGTGCATTTTCATATACTCACGAGTCACGATCCAGACTTAATGTTATTACGGAAAAGTCGATATGGGTTTTAGACGATTTTCGGATGAACGCGTACCTATTTCAATTTATATAATAATATTATAATAATGTAGCGCCGGGTAAAAAGTACTGAGAAACAAAATACATAATACAATTGCGATTTTTTTTTTTTCGTTTAATTTAAAACCCTTTTCGGACGATCGCTGCGGTTCGTGCACATACAATTCGAGTGTGTATAATACGACTCTAAAACGCACTTAAACAGCCGGCAAAGAGGACGCGTTATTTTCATCACATCGTGTTATAATACAACCATATAGGTATAGGTTGTCGGGCTATGGGTACCTATAATATATTCTCGATCGTTAACATTTATATACGTCAATATGTGTATGGTTGTATTATGCGATGACGTGAACCGACCGTCGACGTGTTTACTGTTCATATGTGTATAAGTGCTCCGCCGCCGTTGACGCGATACCGTGTCCAAAAGCAGTAAATCAAACGGTTATCACCGTATCGTCGACGGTATGTAATATTATTATTATCATACCTACTAGTCTTATAATACCTGTACGGTTTTTTTTTTAAATTATAAAAAAAAATAGAAATTATACCCGCAGTGACGCCGCTCCACCGCAGATGGTATACGACCGATAATATTAGTCGCCGATAGATAAAGAATTTATATATTTATACATAGACTTCGGTACCTGTATAATAGGTGGATGATGGAGCAGGATGTGATTTTGTGGGTATATTTATTTATTCATTTACGGGCCAGGAGCCCAATGTACGCCGTATATGTATAAATATACTTGTAATTCGATTCGACCGGTTTATGTTTTGTTTTTTTTTTTTTGAGGGGGGAGAACGGACGTTTTCTGTCTCCGGATGTGTTTGATTTGGTCCCAGATTCGGTAACACGAACATTTTTGGAATACACTTATATATATATATTGATAATATGAGTGTTGTCGTATTATATACCTGCAGCTTGCAATACATAAGTGACGGTCGAGAGTTTTGGCATCAGTGCAGATGTACCCATATACATATATGTAGGTACTCGTATTGATATAATAATATTATATCGTTAATGGGTCGCAAATAATAAAAAAAAAAACCCAAAATGTGCTCGAATTACTCAAAACCCTGAAACAAGATATCCAGTGGTTTTTCATGAGTAACATTTCTAAATAATTACTTTATTGATATAAAGTATATAAAGGTAAATACCTACATGTTCTATAAAGTAACGTTTTCTTTTCATACATCCATCAAGCCTGATGTGAGTATATTATTTTTGCAGCATTGAAAATTGTATAGGCATTGGACCAAATTCATTACACACACTCTATAGTCGATAATACTATGTTTGTCGAAAGCCAGTAAAGTAAACATACCCTTTCAGAATAAAACAAAACAAAAATTTTGTTTGGGTAATAGAAATAAAACTCAGACTTTACAAATTACAATTGTTATATTATTTAAACGCACAAAATATTAATAATATATACATATTTTTTATTAGATTCTTGCAAAATACTATCATTGCTCAACGAGTCCGAGAACAACTTAAGAAATAAATATACATAACAATAATTTAATGATATTGTACGTGATTGAACCCTGAGTCCATTTCCTCGAAGTAGGATTACCGGGCACTCCCTTTTAACACCCGACCACATCTTATTACATATTAGGCAGCAAGTCACAATAATAATATGCTTACCGTAAAAATTATTTTAAATTTTTAATAAAAAAATCTTTATGCACATTATTGTTTGCAAAATTTTAACCAAACAAATTTTACTTTGAACTTGAACTGACATTATCATTTTCGGAACTATGATAATCATTTCGTTTATGTAGGTATACATAATTATATTATTAATATTATGAAATAAGAAAAAGTTGTATAAATCATTAGAATAATATGGCCTTTATTTATGATTTTATTTTGATATTCGTATAAATATGAAAATACCATATGATTTAATTATAAATATTATGATAGAATTGTCTGTGTTAAAATCAACTATAAATTAAAATACACTACAATAATGTAACATTAATATTTCGAGAACTGTATGTACAATCTGTTGACCTTATTTTCTTGCAGGTATGATAAAATTAGTTTAGAATGTATAATTTTGTATATTTAACATATTTTATTGATTTAAGTGGCAAATAAATTCTCATTTATTAGCTCTAAATGTATAGTAATATATATTATATTATTATTTCCCTTTATTTAGTTTTATACAAAATGCGAATTGTAGCAACTATGACCTCTAGACTAATACGAGTAGTAACAAATCAATCGAATATACTACTTGACTTATAAAGCGCAGTGGCCTCCAATGAAAAAAACAATATATTAAATTAGTACATAATATTTTAACACGTAATTAATGAAGAATAAAATATGAGAAGCAATTAATTTTATATTTCATGTCCATTTGATACGAATTTAATATGTTTGTACAAAAGATAGGTAGATCCTTCCTACGTTCAAAAAAAAAATTAAGTATGCCAAATAATTTTGTGGTTTTTTTTTATCTCTCTCTATTCGCTTTGTTTGTCGAGATTACTTCCGAGGAGTACGTCCACGTATACATTTATACACAGCAATCCATTTTGATTAGGTAGGTACACAATACTCTCAACGAGACTTACGCGAATATAGTCTTGAATTCTTGATCTCATCTGCAGCAGTCGGCGAAATATATTATAGTATTGTATGGTAATTATGTTCAGTTGTATTCGAAAAGAAGAGATGGTTTTTTTTTCATTAGGGAAAAAGAATATTCGTATTTTGTCGGATTAACGTCTGCAGGTCTTACGGCTGCAGGCCGCCACTCACCCCTCCCACCGGTGGTACACGCGTTAAGTTAAGTATAAAACGACTCTCGAAGAAATATGACTGAATAATCCCGAATAAGAGCTTTTTAAACTTTCCCTTTTTGAGCGCAATCCCTCCTCCCTCGGTCCGCCTGTCTCTCTGTCTGTATGTATATATATATATATATATATATATATATATATATATATATGTATTATATATACAGAGACGTATATACATTGCGCATAATGGAAACGGACACAGATGCAGCTCGTAGTATTCCGGCTTTTGTTTTTTTTCGAATTGAAAATCCCGCGATTTTTTTCTCTCTTTATATCATACGATACAGACAATATAAGATGCATTTTTTCTCTTTGCTCCAGTCGTCACTCCAAAGGATTTCCAAAGCTATTATCACCTGCGAGCATAATCGGTTCCCAGGGATTTTCCGTATGTATATATATATCTACACAAGAACAACTGCAGCTGTATAGTGTATACCTATAGCGCGCGTTAGTGAAAAAAAATAAATAAATCGCCGACGATCATAATACATATTATAGTGAGTAGCTTGTACACGTACATACTTATACCACTTATATATATATATATATATATATATATATATATGTATTATGTACCCACGGGCTACAATCGTTGTAGTAGGACGAAATGAAATGCTTAAACTTTTCAAACGTAATAATATATACATTACATTATAATATTACTGCCTATACATTGGTCACACGAAACCATTTCCATTTCGACTTATCCGTCCGTATTGCGTCAGCCGCTTAATCTTACATAGCGTATTATCATAATAGTATTATGTCGTCGCCATTCGGACAAGTCTTTTACACGCTCGCTGTCGTGTGTCTATTATAATACTGTTACATTATATTTTGTTCTAGAAAAAATCTGTTTAAAAACGGCGTCGTTGTCGTCGATATCATATTATTATGTATCGGTTCTGTTTTCCGCGTATTTTGTTTGCGATGATAATTATTATCATTGCTCCAAAAACCCGAAACCGACCGGTCGTGTGTTAGTAGGCAAATATGAGTTATATTACGATAATAATTTACGATGTACATACCTACACTTATAGTTTATTGCCGCGCGTATGTCGGTCGCGAGAAATGCACCTAAATAGAGACGTAACGACGTGACGACGGGAGTTATGTCACTCCGCGGTGCACAGTTCGTTGATCGCATATTAAATCCCGATCGACATAATAGACCGGGTCGTTATACTATTATGTATGGGTAGGTCTTAATTAACCGACTAAATCGCCTGCACACTGACGTGATGTCGTCACACCTATTATAACCCACACACGTCTTATTGTGTTTATCATATTTTCGTGTGGAATATTTTTATATTGGTACCTGGTACCTACGACGAGTCCGAAGATTTCGCAAAATAACGACGAATCTAGGTACCTATATTACACGTTTACACAGTACACACAACTTGAGGGTTTGAACATTTAGATTCTGGTGCGGTGCAAATAAAGCACTAACTGGTTTTATACATTTATGTGTTTTTTAGATTTATTTTCGTGTCTTCGGGCACTATTCTTGTAAAATAATCCTCTGATCCTAAATTTCGAGAGAGGTTTCTGGTAGAAAATATGATCTAAGTTGGTGTTTTTAGGAGATCAAAATTGAAAATTCTCAGTAACTTTTTAATTTTAACGGTTGGGTTGGGTAAAACAAAAAGTAAAATATATAACATTTGTTAAAATCGTTTTTATTATTGTTAAAATATCTGTTTTTGTAGTTACCGAAAAGTTTGACTAACTTGGCTCATAATCATTTTTTTTTATCGTATACACAATGATTTTATAATATTGGTCTTCTCAGTGACTAGGTTGTCACCTACTGTATAGACGTAGAGAAGAGCGGTTAAACCTACTTGATGGTTTTTTTATTTGTATACACTCGTTTAGACATTAAGTTATACTAAACTATATAATCAGGCCAACCAATGTTAATCTTCGGTTTTCCTAGCATTTATATGTATTGTAATGTATTTTTTTACCGTGCACTTTATCGGTAAATTATTTAAAGTAATATAAAAAACTTGTTCGGATTTGAAATTAGTCCTCTGCAAATCCGACCTGAAATCTGTATGTTCCGAAAAGAACAAAAATCTGAAAAATCAAACCAGAAGAAAAAAAATTGTTACATTAACATATCGTTATTTCGATCAGTGATTTATTATTACTGTCTTGTTTGCTCCCGATTAGATAAAACTATTTGAAAATCCATACTTAACGGTTTTTAAGTAATACATATATCTTACTTCAAACATTGCCATGTATAAAAACAAACGGATTGTTCAAATATAGAAGTTTGGTCTTTGGGCGCTAAATGTATAGTATGATATATTATAAGTTATAACGCAAAGTATTGCAAGCATAATTTAGCTATTTATACAATTATAGTTATACAATCGACGTCGGCTAGTTCTATTCGTTTTGTATGGGTATTTATAATGTCCTATATTTTATTTTCGACGTAAGTACGCCTTTAATAATGACATTGACTATATAAATAGAACTACCCATTGATAATCAATGACAATAGTTGTAAGTATATCATATTATTATAAATACCACGACTGTCCGCTATAGGTATACCGCAAGTCCGGTGGCAGCGGCGCGCCAAGTGCTTCTAATTAATATACCTGGGTACCGACTTAGCGAATACACGTCATAATAATAATTATAAATAATAACATTTTTTTTTTTTTTTTTTATTTCTCTTTTAGCGCGTTCATTGTGTGGGCATGGGAACTGTGTCCGTCACACACAATATGTATAATATTCCCCGTGCAGATCCGCTTGTTTTGCTCGGTCTGTACAAAGACGCGAATGCGGTGCAATAGGTCGTCCACCTTCGGTCGCCGCCGCCCAAACACTGTTCAAGAACGAGAATACACATTACTATTATATACTATTATTATTATTTATATCGTCATGAGAGAGTATACGTATACATTACCTGTGTGCTAACGTGCGTATTTGCGCGTGTGGCTTGTAATAACGCGTGCACAGGTATGTAAAAAAACCCAACCCGATACATATTATACACATGATGTATAAAACAATATTATTATATACTTATTCGAAAATTTGATTACCACGTGCGACCGCCGCGGTTGCAGCGGTTATGCAACCGCGGCGGTAAACGCCCATCTCGTAACGACATCCCGGATTCGTGTTCTGATGATATCAAGGAGACGGTATTAATTTATTATTGTTTGTTTATTATTATTATTTCATTCTACGGCTCGGTTATAATACCGCCCTAGGACTCGATTGGCAATAACCGTGAACTTGACCACAGCCGTATTTGGCACGTCGCCGCCGCCACTTTTGATCCAAACAATAATATGATAGGTTACAGGCAAGTCATCGTACTCGTATGGTTAAAAAAAAAATAATGTAGGTACCTACGAAAGACATTAAAACTTGCACACGACGTGTTGAGGAAACCCACCGTAAAGCATCGAATTTTCGTTTCATACGAAATGACAGAGTATTGTTTTCGATGTTTCTTTCAACAAATCCGTTCGGCTTAAGACTGCTGATAGTCGATTCGTTTTCGATTAATTTTTAAAATAATATTGTAGTCATAAGCGCCAGCAATTTTTTAAAATTTTATGGGTAAAGGTGGCCGAGTTCAAGCTATATTATATCGTACATGACAAAGACTTAAAACAAATTATTCCTTGCTCTCCGATTAACATCCTATCTATAGTGTACAAGCGTATACCTACACATATTTTATATATTACAACAAACAATTATTTAAGTGTAACAAACTAGCATTATACGGACGAAGTGAGGTCTACCAGGTGGCTTATGAGACATGATAGTGGTCAGTGATTCTCGCATATATAAGCCATAAAATATATTAAATAAGTAGGTAGACTTAAATGTAATGCTATGAGTCTATGACTTATGAACTGATAAGGCGGTACTTACCATTGTCGATCTAATAGCTATCCATACATATATTATCATTAACATAATAATGATACGGTTGCTAGGAAATTACAACACATAAAATATACTTAATTTTTTCATATTTTCATAATATGTGCAACTGCTCTACAACAACTATTTTTAATTTTGAAAAAGCACACATTTTTATTTGTATCAGAAACGGTATTGGAACTCCCCCCCCCTCGTTGCACCTATGACCTATGGTGTATAATAAACAGAAAGGGGCTCTCTGATTCAAAAATCTTTCAAACATAATATTTTAGAAGCGACCATTCCTCATCGTCAAGCCAGTCACGATCTGAAATAATATTCCAATTCCATATAAAACTTCTTGGGTCGTTTCAGACGTTATTTAGGTGCGTTGTGCGTGGTGCGTATATGCCTAGAATTTAATGAACGATTTGACTGCATATAAATGGACAATTTCACCTGCTGCTGAGTACCTATATATACGCGTATAATATGACATAATATATTATTATTTCAGATGATATAACCTTATATTGTAGCCATAATTAATAACAGGAATAATCCAAAATATTTCGTATACACGCTGCAGCCGCCAGTAAATCATTGAATCATATACGAGTAATAATATTTTGTGTACATCGTTAACGTTTTACTATTTTACTCTTTTTCCTTCACAAGTCACTATTCAGGATATAGATATACAAAACAATTAATATAGTCTAAGCCGTTCTCTATTTGCTACTAACGTGTATAGTAGGTCGTATACTACATAATATTTTGTACAATGTAGGGACTGCTACGATGCACACACACCTTATTCTTTGATTTATGTATTCTAATTTACAATTATTATGTTTAAATATCGTGCGTAAACACGCTTTAATAATATTATTTTATATTTTGTGTCTTGTGCAATAGACAATAGTGTACATGAATTTCGTTATTTCTACTATTTCTTAAAACCGTCTCTCAAATATAGAAACACAGTATGGGTACAATAATTTACATTATATAAATAGTAGTGAGTATTGCCAATGTTCAGAAGTTTATGAGGTGTTTTATTTTTCAGAATGAACTCATACTGTATTAATATATTATTATTACAGTATGTATAATATATCATAATGACATAACATAATATACGAATAATGAGATGGGTTCTAGTAATTTTTTTTTCCTTCACAAGTCTCTATTCGGGCTATAGATACAAAACAATTAATAATAGTATTATTATAATATCTATAAAGTCTATCGTTCTTTATATTTGATAATAAGTAATAACTAATAACGTATAATAGGATTTATAGTATGCAGTAATATGTACTGATGTTGAGTATGCACACCTAATTCTTCGATTTATAGGTAATATATTTAAATATTTTACCTTAACACACGTTAATAAAAATATAATTGTATATTTAGGACTTGTGCAGTAGTGCACACGAGTTTGGTTATTAATATACATAATATTATATATTTATATGTAACTATTATTGTGTGAACTGTAAAGTATAGAAAAACAGTAGAGGTACGATAATTTCTATACAATGCATAGAAGCGGGTATTGCCAACGTTCGTAAGTTTATGGGGTGTTTAATTTTGCAGAACGAACTCATATCATATTGTGTTATAATATTATTACAGTATGAGTGGTGAACGACATCATAATATAAAATATAACATGGTACTATAGTTAAGGTCTTTTGCAAAACCCGCATAGATGATATTATTTAATGGAATATAATATCGAAACCACAGGTTTGAATGAATCATATAAGCGAAAAAAAAAACCAATGTCAGTTCATAGATAAATGATCGGTAAATAATAGTAACGTCGGGAGCGGAATAACATAATATATAAGCCTATAATATGCATATTATTATGTATGTAATAATTTACGTGTAGGTACATGCGTATTATCTAACTGTGAACCATTTCGTTATGTTTATTACAGGACTATACGCCACTGTCGCCACTGTATAGGACACCACTACGTCATGCATTTACGATATTATTTATTATTTTTATTCTCGTGGCGCTTTTGCAATAAACGGTATACTATTAAATTCTATAATATACATTATAATATATACACCGTATTCACCTACACGGGCGCCGGCTTTTCGTCTGCTATACACTACACACCCGCGATGCAATCTTGTAATAATAATAATAATAATAATATTACAATAATGAGCGACCGAGTTTTCAAACGAGTCGTGTGCGGTAGGTATTCCTGGTACACTGCACCCCTCGACCGCCACGACTGACTTACGACTTGCACATAATAATATTCTACGGCTTATTGTATTGTCACCTACGTACATAATAATACTATTTATGTATCGCGTCTATATATATGGACAACCTGTCGGATGTTTTCAAACTTCTTATTTTCGCGTACCACTTTTGTGTATGGATCGGTCGTGGGCCTATCACCAATGCAAAATACAATTATACATTACATATTTCAATACCCCACTCAACAATAATAATAACGTTTACACAAAAGAATCAACAACGTTAGTTCAGTTGCAAACATTACTATTAACATAAATTATTTATCATAATTATTTATCAGTACTGCTATCACCACACGGCCTTTTGTATACCACCATTGGTATGAGTACCAGAGTTTGAGAACCACTGCCCTACGCTCATATTATAAGCTGTCTAAATTGCGGACCGGGTACATTTGAAATGTTCACAAATTGCGTCCCGGGACGTTTTAAAAAAACATGAGAACATAATGTATTAGTTTAAAAAGTCAGGGAATAAAAAGTAGGCAAATGACTGGAGAAGATACACAAATTATAAACAAGAAGAAAAAAATGAAAGAATTGCAAACAAAACAAATATTTCTTTAGACTATATGTGCGTGGATTATTATTAAACATTTTTATACGTTTTTATCCAGGTACTAATTACTAATAATTCATTTTTAAGACATAAACAGCAAAACCTAAATGTTTGCCTAATACCATACATACCAATATTAATGGAATTATTATGTAGCCATTCGCCAGTCCTCAGTCTGAAAAAATGGGAGCAGAATATTGATTTTTCAAAAATATCGCTAGACGTAATTTACTTATGAATAAAAAATATATTTTTACAAATATTAAATATTTATATATTTCCACATATACGAACAAAACATACTCGAGCGCCAATTTACATACATAGTTAAGAATGGGACACAATTTACAGGGACCCACTGTAATAATAATAATATAGTGAATGCAGTTGATAAAATGTAGGTCGTTGTAGGTATATCCGTGTGCCTATATAATAATATATATAATATGTACCTATTATACCTCAACACCGGTATCAACCTCTCCTATATTTTATTACTAAAAGAACATGTTCGATGTGCAGGTTACCGGTGCCTCTCTGGGACGATGACTTATTATTTATATTAATTATAATTTATAACAATATGACTGTTGCAACATCCCGACCACGGCTGCGGCAGCAGGAGAATCCACATGACGCGTTTTCGCGCTACCGGTACGTCCACTGACGCGTCCTTGCTCGGGTGTATGGGTACCTACGACCGAGGACCTGTGTAGTGTACCCGAAGGACTCGGAGAGCGAATTTCTTAATAGCGACCTGCAAGATTCATGGACCATAACGGCAGCCGCCATAAACGGTGTTAAAAAAACAAACGATCGCGGTTCCAATTAAAAAAAAACTCACTTGTATAATGCGTATGGTGTACCTACGTCGTATTATTATTAATAATAATATCGTGTTGTTTTGTTTGAACAGCGTTCTTCATTATTATTTCGGTGTACTGTTATATCATTATTATTGTTAACGACGGAAAGTCGTTATAATATTGAATTAATAACAATATTATATTATATTGTTTCGAGCGGAGTTTTCAGTTGCGAAATCACTCATGGGATATTGCAGGCCAACGCATATTATGTTATGACGTCCACAAGCTGCAGTGTATAATACATAATAATAATATTATATTTTATAGACGAAGCCACATAAATCTGTTATGAAACCGTGTGAATATCCCCGTATCGGTAACCCATAATAAATCTACTCTCGCTTCGGGGGTGTTCCCCCTTTTTTTTATTTACATTATTATTACTTTTGCAGTGTACATGTACAATAACGCTATATATACGCTTATACCACGTACGCGGTCTTGGCTTCACGCTGGTATCAATTTTTGGACCACATAACGTAGTTTCCGCTAAACCATTCCACATATTGCACTATTGTTTTAATACTCGTGAAAGTATGCAACTTTTTGTGCCGTCCGTTTATCGGAAAAACAAATATTTTGTTTTAATTTATTATGTACAACCGCTGTTTAACAACAGCTCGCACAGCAAAAATAATATTCTTGTGTATTGCAATTATTGTTCTGATAAAGAGCTGCAACCTTCAACTAACCGGCAGCCGCAGAAGACGCCTCCTCCACAGAAGTCCGAAATCTAATCGGCATGAGACAATAATATGTGATATTAAAATAATTATGATGGTGATGATGATGATAATAATAATATGTGAAACACAATCTGTGGACGCACAAATTTTATACTCACGTATAGGTCGTTGCTGCAACCGAAATTGCATAAATCGAGACGATGCGTATTAAAGTGAAATGAAATTCGATAGAAGTACCTTCTGACCGAATGGCATGTATCACTAGCCATACACGAGTAATCGTCCAAACTTGACGTCCTTAAAAAATATGATATTCGACGAAATTTGTCATCGTCGTACTGCGTGAAGAAAACATATTATTATAACATACTTACCGTCGTCGTCGGCTGCTAATAAATATAATAATTATTATAATATAATAATTTTTATTCTCGGATGTTGTCGATTTGTAAATAATTTTAACCTACTTCCCCATGCTCGAGTATGAGGTAAGTGTGGTATAAACGGTATAATACTGCAGCACCCATACCTACATATTATAGGCAACTGGTAATAATATGTACATTTTGTAACATATAACATCGTTTTGTTAGAAAACTTTTATTCGGTTTTGACATTTAAAAAAAATCTTCTCCACAAGTAGAAAACGCGAAGACCTTGGCATTCTTCGTAATCTAACCTATAATAATAATAATAGCTACATAATACTCGGGTCTGCGAAGCATGAGTCACGAAAAAATAGACGGCCCTTGAACGCCATTATTTTGTATCATAGGGTCATTCAGTCATTGTAAAATATCGCATATTTACCATATATTTTATACCACGTATAAAATGGAATAAATAATGGACTTATGGATAGATACGCGTGTATAGAATGGTGTGAAAATCTATGAATGCAGGTATACATTTTGCGTATTCATATTATATACGAGCGTTTCATGTTAATCGGCCGGTGGCATGCTACGCAGACGTTTATTATTATACCGCGACCATGTTGTATGATTGTAGGTGTTTGTGGCGTATATTATATTGGTATTTAACACGGTTCGTTATTGTTTTAAATCGGCTAATTAATTAGATGTTGTTTATTTATTTTTTTAGATTTTAATTCCGTTTTCGACGCTATAGGTACTTAAAAGTTAAAACCATTAAAAATGATTACAACTCGCGCGTGCCATAGAACGGTGTGACCTACCTATCTAAAATCACCGTCGTTTTTGTTTCGTCCGAATCATCAAAACACTCAAAAACTATTTCGGTAATTTAAATTGGCTCGTGCTTCAAAATAATAATACAATACATTCGAAACTTTTCAAATCAAAACGCGATTTTATAATATGTATATATACGCACACGGCCTAAAATATATAATAATAGCTACATTATATTATATTGTACAGGTGTATATTTTCAGACGTAATTCCTATAATAACGTTTCAACGCTGGTCTTTTAAGTGAAATTATTAGTGGGTGTAGGTAACGTAATACATAATTATTATTCGTTTATTATATATTATACTATAGGTGTAAGTATATTATATGGTACAATCAAGAATAAAGTTTGCGTCGAGTTTATTTTACAACTCAACAGCCAAGTTCGGTATAGGTAGGTATATATTATTAAACGCACACTTATAATCGTTTCGGTCACGGATATTCAACAGCAGCACCAAAGTTTCCAAAAATACATTTTGTTTCACTTCCAAAAGTGAGTGTTTTCCCATAGGTATATATGTGTAGTGGTACTTTCGGGAAAATTCGATATTGAAAAATATATTCATTTGCTGGTTATTATTATACGCATTAATATTGCTTATCGATTTAGAATAGAGAGTGAAGGATACAATAACTGTGACATTCTGTTAAAAATTATGTTGAATAATGAACAATAATATTATCACTTTATAACCCATAATTTTGTAAGCAGTACAAAAACGAGCAGTAAAACAGCATCGATCAGAATAACTAAAAAGAATATATATCTTTAATGTTTCAAAATTTCTTTGATAGAGAACTATTATAGGTGGTTATGTGGTTTTTACTAAGTATAATATTATTTTAAAATACATTTGAATAGTGACTTTTGAAATTACGAAAACTTCGTTTTCGTCCAAGCACTTCAGATTTAATTAATAATGGCGCTGAATGGTTGTAATCGAAATATTTTCGAGATCAAATGATATTAAACTAGATAACTAATTTACTAAGCGTTTATTATTATAACTAGCTGATCCCGAGCACTTTGTTGCCCGTTACAAATGCCAACTCTATATGAGACTCGATAGTGATAATGCGGGCAGTATATTATGCCTACCTACCTTCTGTGTATTATTGAAATAATATATTGTTTTATATTTATTTTGATTTGCGGACTATAAGCGCAACTCAGCCACCTTGGTAGGCAATGTGCGAAAATTCAATTGTATGCATGCTTATACTTGATCGGCCCGATGAACCACTGCAAGCAACCAATAAACAAAAACTATAGGCATATATTTTACCCACACTTTTTTTTTTTTTTTCATACAAAACTTATAATCGTTTCAGTCACGGACACAACAACAAGTTTCCGGAAAAATATTTTGTATCGCGTCCAAAAGTGAATGTTTTTGCATAATATGGAGTGGTACTGGAAAATTCAATATTCAAAAAAAAGTATAAATTCGCTGTTTTCTGTTATTGCCTAATGGGTACAATAGTGCGTGCGGGATGCAATAACTGTTACATTCCGCTAGAAATGGTATTCAACTATAAACAACATTTTTTGAAAAAACGGACAATAGTCATCCATTTTAATTTCCCATAATATTTTAAACAATACAACAACATACGGCAAAACAGCTTCGAACAGTGTACCTAGAAACAATTATACATACTTATAAATAATGGTCCAATAACTGTTTGATAGTGCACAAGTATAGCTGTTGTATAGTTTGTAAAATATTATCTTAGAAAGGAAAAATATCGTAATTGGTTCAAGCACTTCATAAAATTTAATTAATAATCGCCCCTAAACGGTTATCGTCGAAATATTTTCGAGATCAAACTTCATCATGCGATACCACATAACAGAATTAGTGCAGTCTGTAAAAGCTATTTTCGACGAACGCGAGATGTTAATGTAATGTATATTGTATAACTCTGTATAAGCTATCGTCGTAGTAATAATATTATTAAGTATACCATCATCTGCAGTGTGTTTTGATTTAATTTAAAATATTTAACCTACTCAGTACTAATGACTGCAGTATGTACACAACAGCCTACATATTATTATATAGGCGTTAATCCTATTTCCCCATAGAATGCTCATTTGTAAAAAAAACCTCGAGATGTTAATCTGACCAAAGTAAACAAAATAAACGTAGGCTGTAGGCATATTATTGTTTTATTTATCTCAAATCGTAATTTACATACAGATACAACACGTTTCACAAGAACCCGTCATCACGCATGGTAAGTTTCTAGTTGCTTATTAGGTTGCTGCTTTAATAATGGTCCGATAATTTTTTATGTTTAACCGAAATGTATATAGGTAGCTGATATTATCAAATCACAATATTACAAAATATACCTATTTTACGAATAAACAGAATTAAATAATAATCGTATAGGTATACATTCTCGTTTGTGTGGCTTGGAAATCGGTAGGTACTCCACATAGGTGTAGGTACTATTTACACAGATACTTACAATTTTGCAATAAAACATATATATTATATATATATATATATATATATATATATATATGTATTATATGCGTAATAGGTAAATTGATTGGATCGGACTTTCGAGTAGGCATTATGTAAATTTGTTGTAAATATTGTTTCACCCGCATAATAATATTATTACATTTTATAGGATAATATTGGTTAATAGAATTGAATAATGGAACAATATTAATTGGAATAGATTGTATTAATTGTATGTACTGCCCGTGGCTGTATACGAAAAATTGAATGGCCGAGTAAATAAACACAATGCAACACCAACATCATTCATGTTTTTGTGTTTAAGTTTTTATATTTCAAGTTAAAATATACAATGAATATTATACTTCTGAATAATGTGCCCATGTATTGCGATTTTAATTATTCTGTTTAAATTGTGAAATGAACTATTACAAGAAAGACCTACAGCCAACAGGTGCATGAAGTTCATGTATAGGTATGTAACCTACTCATTAAAATTTAATTTATATTTTTGTAGTTTCTGAAAGTTACATTCAAAATTCAAAATTTTATTTAATTACTATGACGGGTTCATTTTTTAAAATAATATAATACACATAATATAATATGTAGGCACAATGAAAATAAATGTTTTAGAAAAAATCATTCAAATTATATGATAATATTAGAGTACTATTCCTGGATTGAGTTTTCAGTTGACTTCTAATTTAATACTAACAAATAATGCATTAAAATCTTTAGGAAAGTATAAAGTTTTATGTTAATCGTGTATGAAATTTTTTTCATATTACCAAGCTCTTTTATAAATAACTAATAATATAAGGCATAATGTATAGTGTAAAATAATAATACAGTCAACAGATGTATACCTATATTTTAAAATATATAGGTACAACAGTTCTGAAATATTTAGCGATAAGATTTGAATTTAATTATATCTCTTGGAATTTAGACTATAAGAAAACATTTTTTCGTAATTTCCAACATTAACATGGGAAATTAGAGAAGCAATTAAAATGGATTTTATGAACCACCCCGTCCATATAATACCATGGGTATCACTCTTAAAGTAGTATAGATACCTCACGTTGCCATTTAGGGTTCGCCAGAGTGCGATATAAGATCATTATATTAGGATACTTTGGTTATAATATTTTAGCTATCGTGAGGTATATTATTGATGGTATCCTTTGTACCTATAATAAAACATTTTTTTACATGACAACATTTAGTTATTTATTTTTTATTTTAAGGCTATATTAAATAATAATATACAGATTGAGACTTGGATAATTGTATAGTTGATCCGGTATCATATAAAGTAAATATGTTATGATAAAAAAGTAGTTTCCAAGAATTTAAATTATTTATCAAAAAAACTATCTGATAAGTGATAATACATTCATCATGCATCATTAACTTATTGTTGATCCAACGATTTTGTAAATAATAAATTTCAACATATTGTACCTGCATTAATCATGGTAAAGATAAACATCAAAAAATGTCATTGTAAAAACATCTGTTTAGTCGGTTTAGGTACATACAAAAAAAACCATTTACATGTATGTACCAAAAATAAGGGTTGATTTTTGTATATATTATCATTAATCTATTACGAGGAATAATAAATACATAATTTACCTACATTTTGATAAATGGTATATTCCACACAGCAGAGTTTCACAAACTTTTTGATATGGTGGCCCACTATACGTATTAGTTCCTTCTTCTACCTATAGGAAACGAAAAAATGTTCTAGTTCCGTAATTATTGTAATAGGTAGTAATATTTATTAATGAAAAAAGATCGAAAATTTACGTTTAGTTATATAGGTATAAGTACATAAATTTATATTCTTTATTTTTCATTTGAATCAAACCATAAAAAATTATTTTTGGTGTGTAATGAATGCTACAATAATGCCTTCTGTAGATAACGCTAAATTAGAAATTATCATATAAATTTTTTGGTGCTCTATTTACACATGCACTCTATAGGTTGGGTAATATTGCTATAAAGTATACTCCATAATCATGTGTAACTATAGGGATAAACATCTGTTTATTTAATATTCACATTTTTTCAAATTTAAAGTGTAAAAAGAATCGTAATAAAAGTACCCATTTTAAGTCATTAAAGTCATTAAATTTCGTCATCTCGTGTAATAGGTATACGAATGTTCATTGGTAGTTTATAATCAGTGATTATAGTATTATTTACGCCGTATCCATTCGCTTAAGCCGTTCGATTACGATGGAGAATAATTGTAACTTTGTAATAATTTATCATAGCACCTGTCTTAACGAAAATTCAATTTAAATCGTCGAAACATCGAGACCAAAATGGTTATGTTTTCACTTCTCATTGTACTGAATAATCACAACATGATACTATACGTATTACACAATATAATATGATATACGTTATATTGCAGTAGTGGCCCACTACTGAACTTACTTCGAGACCTCATTATTTGAGTTCATTAACCAAATGAGTAAATATATAAGGTGAAAAATATTTAAAATACAATTTTGGTAGGTACTGATAAATATTCATTATATAAGCATCGTCATGTGTATCATATATTTATTCATTTATGTATTTCTATAATGTACGTCATTCAAAAAAAAAAAAAAACATGAAAACCGATAACGATAAAATCGGGAAAATAGACTAAACAATTTGGAAACATTTTCTTAAAAATACGCAATGACCGCATTAACCTGTAGTGTCACCGCAGCCCAGTGGACAACATTTTTCCTATATTTATTAGTATGATAAAGTGTATTCATTGGCACTTTATCGTACTAATAGTATGTAAATCGGGACCATTCTGCAGTGTGAGCCCAATGGGCGAACGAGTCCAATAAGAAAACGAGTCCAATAAGCAAGCAAGACCAATAAGCGGCGGCGACTAATATAATAATATAATAGGTACCTACAATGATTTAATAGTATTATACCCACAGTAGTACGATACATAAAATATCTTGTTGACGGGCAGTACGCATATTATTATTATTATTATTATTATTTCGGTACACGAACTGAAGGTTGTCGCCAATGTCAATAGACCGTTTATCAAAGTATGCAGGTACAGAAAAAAAATAACAAATCGAACTACGAAAATCGACCGGACAAGTGCAACGTGCATTGTGCACATATTATTAAACAGCATGACTCCTCGCTCATTGACGATTTCCTGATTAAAACACATTCCGTTGTCGTCTCCGCCGCGGTCGTCATACACCATTATTTTATTGTATATATATACAGGGTGTTCCAAATTTTGTGTGACAAAAGACAGATCTGTCCCGTAAGAACCAGTGTAATCCCCACCATTTTTGTCACCCGAAATTTGGAAGACCCTGTATATGCAATATTTAATTGACAGCCTCCGGGGCTTTTGTTGTTCGGCGGGCGAAACGGTCACTAATTGAATCGGTTTTTTTGTCCGTGTGTAGCTAATTAAAAGCCAGACGTACGCCGCCGTTTAGCCCACTCTCCCCCGTCCACCATATTTTCCTCGTCCTCTTCCTTCGCCCCGTCCTTGTCCGCCTATCGTCGACTCCGCTCCTTCCCGTCGGCTTTTTTGCCTCCATACCGCATGCCCGAGCTCGCACGCGCGGCGTCATTAAACGACTCTTTATATTTAATATCGTACATATACATTATGTGATCACGCAAATGAATCCAATTAAAGGCCATTATGTACGAACGGGGTTGCCTGTTTCCGCCTGCACGTGCGCGTGGAAAGGTGAAACGAAAAAGAATTAAATGATACTTGCGACAAAAAGAAAAAAAAAAATTACGGTAAAAAAAAACTTAGGTAGATGGGTAGGTAGACCTAGTGTCCTACACGTAGGTACGGACACAAGGCTCGTCGAAAGGGACTACAGGAAGCTCTCTGAAAACGTCGACAACACAAAAAGGGGCGTATATCTAGCTCACACGTGTGTCGCGTGTGTGTTTTATTTTTCTGTCTCTCGGCGTACGTTTTATTGTTGTGTATTAGAAAAATATTATATCATATTATTATACTGCGCACACACCTTTTCATATAATATTATTGTGTGCACTGTGTGTACATTCATTCGTGTACCTAAGAGTATGTTTGAGTGTGTGTGAGTATGTCAGGACGGCCATACGCGTGTAGACTGTAGATGGTATTATTGTATATGTGTGTCACTGGCACGACCCGCGGATAAAGGATATAATAAAAATGTCACGGAAAAGAATAACAGTATGTATATGTGTAATGTGTATATGGCGTGCAACGGGGTCGAAGAGTACCGTAAATTTTTTACCAGCGCTCCCGACAGTCGTCTACACCGCGCACGCGCGGCACATCTGCGATACATGGGTAAGTACTATATTATATATTATAAATTCATTCATCGTTACAATTTACAATCGTACATTATTATTATACTTACATATAACACTCGTATATATGCAGTGGTAATAGTCCCGTAAATATTCACATAATAGGTAGGTGTGTTCGGGGTGTGTGTGTGTGTGTGTGTGTGTGTGTGTGTGTGTGTGTGTGTGTGTGTGCCCACAGTACCGTAACCACTGCTGCAGTATACCGGTGTAAAGGCTAGGATATATATTTTACGCGTGGACACCGCGGCGTATGTTCGACCAGGCCTGGGTGCTGTATTCTTTTGACTTTTGTCGCAAGTGGGTAACGTAAAACATCGAGCCCCTCCCCGTGAAAAAAATGATCACATACATGTACGTGTGCCTGCCCCGGCTATGACACAACAAACCTACATTTGAAATATTTCGTTTTGTTTTTTAGATAGACACTTAACCCGATGAGCTTTTCCTCATAAATATAGACTCGTACAGATACCTAACGTAAGAAGTATAAAAAAGTAAGTACAAATATTAATAATTGCGGTCTTTCTTGTTGAGGCCGAACCATTATAGCTCAAAACTCGTTTTACATGGAGCTCGTCTTCACTCTTCAATAATTTTGGGCACATGACGTTGCTATCTGGGGTCCTGCAAAGTCCTTAAATTAAAAGAACTATTCAAGCTTTCCTCAGAACATCTGCCTTCTCATCACCGACGGAGCGTCCTGGCATGTACCAATATAATAATTATAAGTTTTTACAAACGCTTTTAAGTAAAACTTTGTTTAAATTCCAGTCAACAAATTTCACGGAAGTTATCTATAAAGAAAGTTTCCATGCAGTGATTCCATCCAGAAGACTCAAATATCATAATGATCTGATTATCTACTTAAATAATCAAATCGTCAACTCTATGCTGGTCTTCAGCTGCGAGATTTTCTTTTGATCCATTCACAGCGGTATCCTTGAAAATAAACTACCGCTACTATTGTTGTGTTATATTTGTATTTTTTTTAAATACAACTTAAGAGCCTGTTTATTTCATAAAAATAAAATTGTAATTTAAATTGGATTCGATTTATATTTCCTCCCCCCTCAAACACAAAATAAAATAGAATAACTGTACAAAAATTTATGGTATAAAATAAATTATTACATTTTTTATTGTACGTTGTATTGATAAGAGCAAACAACTTAACTTCAAACGGTTTTATTTTTCCAAGGTTGCTAATATCCAAGATAGTTCTTAAATATTTTATAGTAAGATTTATTGTTCTGTTTTGACGCTTTCAGAGCGGATTCAAAGGCGCGTATGTTGCGTTCGTAATTTAATTGACGCGTTTGAGGGTTATGGTGTTTGCTTATTTGTTTTACAACTTCTTCTCTCCAATCCATCTTTTTTATCTGAAGAGAATCGGCATTATTTCCATCAGTCCTTAAAGATCTGGTATTTTGTCCAGTGCTCAATGTTCCACCCATTTTATTATTAAATAAGTTTCGGATTTTAGTAAGGCTTAAAAGATTTATTACAGATTAAAACTTTGAGTGAAACGTTGATTTTTCATAACTTATTATTTTTACTTAATACACTTTGTAATTTTTAAAAATACACGATTTTCTGGATTTGTTAAACAATCAATAACATATGTTTCCATGTCAATTTCAATACTTACCATAGTTTTTACCTATATTATAAAATATATTTATGTAGTACAACGTAATCGATCTTTTTCCTTATCGTGTTTGGAGGGTAAGAAGATATTATATGTTGTCAAAATGTACATGCATTATAATTGTATAGATAGATTGTTACTCATTTATTACAGCTAAGGGGTGGCAAGCGATAAAAAAAAGTTGTGAGTCTCATACATCCCCGTCTCTAGGACACAATGAAGTCATGTGTTGCTTTATGGAGGCTTTCATTTTTGAAGAAATCGAAGGCAGCAAAATTAAATAAATATTGGTAAAGAAGAGTGGCATTCAAAATTTTTGCTTAATGACAGAAAATATCTAACGATGGGCCTGGGCTAGGCCCTCACAATACAATGACAAATGGTATAACGAGCAGGAAAGGCCGAAAAGGAATAATACCAATTATTTTAATATTATTAAACGTGTCCAGAAGCGAGCCACTATTTGATCACTTTTGTCATATAACCTATTATAGCTCATATAGGTCTTTGTATAATCATTGGGTGTTTGAGTATGTGTAAAAAATGAAATTTAGTTTAAATTCAAATAGTCGCCTATGCAACTATTTTAATAATGCGATGGACTTACATTCATTTATAGGAGTATATTAATTGTTAGTTATATATTTTATGTTCTTGTAAGCAACTCGTTGATACCTGAAGCCATTTATTTATATATTTTAAGATCAATTGAGTCAGTCATAATAAGGACGATGGGTGTTTGATATAGACGTATATACCCAGCATGTGTTAAAATTGAAATTAAATTTTAATTCAAACATTCGCGCCTATAATATAGTTTAATAATACGATCGACTTCTATGTATTTAGAAGGAGTATATTATATTAGTTACATATATTTTACATTCGTGCAAGCCCCATAATACCCGAAGCTATAATGATATAATGTTGTATTATCGGTTGGACCATAAAAACACATCAGTATAACAATACACTTCTTATATTACAGCGTAAAAGCGTGCATCGTATGATACAATTATGGACGTTTGAAAGTATACCGATACGATAAGAAAATAAAACACAAGGACAGTATACGATTTTCGATGTGATATTATAGCATGAGGTTGGTTTTTTCGATTACCTACGCCGATCTGTTAAGTATACGCAAGCGCTCGTTCTGAAAAAAACTCGTGTAATTTAGTTTCGCATTAAAGGAAAAAAATAATAGTTAAAACACAGTGGCCACACCTTGATCACCGGTTTAGATATTGTGTATTTTTTTGTTCCCAATATTATGCTGGACGTTAAGATTATGGTATCCGGTAAATAATAATAATCAAGGGCGTAGGTTTCTGACTTCACATCGCTACACACACACCGCCACCGCCGTGACATTTTCCTTCGAACTATAATCGTTCAAGTTAGTTGTAAATGGAGTAACCCTATATGGTTTTTGTAAATTGTACTAAATCGCGACGTTTCTTTTCGACACTTTTCAGGTTTCCGACTTCTTATATTTGACTTCAACATGTGTACTCCATGACTCATGAGTCACTGTCATAGTTAAACTATGAAAATACAATTTCAAATATATTTTAGATGCTTCGAACTAATTTAGTCACGCGATGTTTTTGGTGCTGTATTTTTAGAAATTAATTTTGAAATGTGTTATTGAACCTATATACAAATACTTTGAGTAGTGATCACTATTATTTAGATCGTTATTATTATAATTCCATTCCACATTACGTTTTATAAACGGGAGATGTATTCGAAATCTTAAAAAAAACAATTTATTAGTATTGATCAAAAAAACATAGTTACTTAGATGTAGTATTACGCAACACATTTATAGGCTATAGCAGTATTTGTATATCTACCTGTAATTAAGGTTCATAAATCATCTCGGAATGTAGGTGTAGGTAGTTGTTGATTCATTGAGTAAACAATTTCAGATCAAGTTAAGAATAAAATGTTTGCGTTTGGATTATAGTTATCCATCGTTACAAAACATTAGAGGCACCATATTTTGAGAGCGTGTGTGTGTGTTATAAGATGAGTCGATCCGAAAATAGTTTCCACCCACTTGGGTCGGGTTTTTAAGGTGATTTATCTTCATTTCGACATCAAACATCCCTCCACAATCAATTTACCCCCGACGTCGCACTATGTTAACAAATCACCGCCTCTATACACGATGCGTTGCGCATATAGAGGGTTCAGAGAGCCCTTCGATCATAGTTAATGCTGTAATCTTTGTTTTGGATGCCCCAACTCCGATGCCGAAAATTGAAAGTCCTACAAACCAAATTTGACAACCCATTATTCGGAGACATCCGTACTTTTAGGAAAGAGCAAGACAATAATATATCGAACCTTATAATATATATTATGTAGATTCAGAAAGTATATGGCCAACACGGCTTTATTTATACTATAGGTATTGAAGTTAATCATAAAAGTAAAAATACATTTTGTTAACAAAGTAAATCTAATCCTGCAATAAACAACTACTAAAATAAATAAATAAAATAATCATTTTGTCTGTACCTCTTTAACAAAAATCTTAAGAATTATAGAGTAATATATATATATATATTACTTATGGTATTTTTCATTTTGAAATCTTAAGTACTTAATGGTTTTTGTTACTCTTATTTTTTATTTATTTTGTAATAATGTTTACTCCTTGGTCCAGTCGGCTCTGTAGTAAGTATTTGTATACTTTTTAAGTCTTCACTCGTTGCAGTCTTATAATGGCAGTACATTGTCTCAGACCGTTGTCCATGGCAACAAAAGCTGAACGTTATACATGTATAAATAGCTTTTCACTATGACCATTAACCACGTAATAAAAGAAAACCTGTGTAATGTCACGGTATACATTGCATGTATAAAATATCTCATGGAGAAACTATCTAAAATGTTTGACGAACGGAAGAGTTGTAGATAATAATTTAATAGAACGGAGGGTGAGTCGCGTATATATTGACGACCGGCAAACTCGATTATATAGACGTTTTTAGACGCTACTCGTAATTTTGACAAGGTGCGGTTACTCAATACGACAATAACTACTACAACAACCGCACATTGTCAAACCCTCCTCGGGAATTGGACACTCGGTCTCTTAGGCTTTTTTTTGACTATACATGTAATATTTATATACACAGACACACGCAACACTCGAATGCAAGATCGACAGCAAAAGTATCACGTGAAATACAATTCGACAGTAATTAGAATGCGTTGTGTTGTGTTGCAGGGCACTTGCTTACGATAGGTAACTTTGGAGCAATAAAGAAAAAATTGTCCATGATCCAGGGGTCTCTTTTTTTTCTTATTATTGCAATAAAACGTATTTTCCCTAAAATATGTGATAAAAAAATGTAGACTAAAATGTTAAAAATGTACATCATAAATAATATACTTATAGAGTTCAAAATTTTACATTTGCACGTAATTACTATGTAATAAAATAATCTTTTAGATTAAAGGATAATTAGTAATAATTGCCAATATTTACCATAAATCAACACTGTTTTGAATCATTGATTCTATAGTATAAACAGAACGAATAAACGAATGTTAGCAGTGTTAGCATCATTATTAAAATAATTGTTTAGTAACCTTGATTGACAAAAAGTTTGACCGTCCTCGCTAAGAATCGTTTTTCATCATATACAATGGTTTATTTTTTTTTATTTATTTAAGCTTCTGAGCAAACTGAGGCCATTAGCTGTAGGTTGTGGTACTGTCGGGTTTTGGAACTGTAGGGTTTTTGGAACTGTACAATGGTTTATAATTTGATCCAAATGTAGCACATTCATTAGGTTACTCAATGTCTTGGTAACTGTACAGCAGAGCGGTTATCTACTTCCCCCGTTTTATAAATTATTATTATGATTACTATACAATGTATTAGGTATATCATAAAAATTGAAAAGAATTGAAATTAATACTTGAACATTCAGGCCACAATCGATTAGAGTTGTCTACTTGTGACTCGTGTGCTTGTTCAAAAACAATACAGAAGAGCACCCAAAAATGCCGTGGGCATTACCTGAACTTCGTTAGGCCTGCAAACCCCGGCTGTGAAGTTTACTTGTGACCCTTTTCTTGTGACCGTTCACGATGAAGACGTCCGTCGCCGTCTTTTCCGCCCTATGACATACCTAATAATAATATAATAACTCATATATACCGTCCGCGGACGTGGCTGTTTCTTTAATACCGGGAGTGTACATAATTATATATTCGTACCTATATGAGTACACTCTCGACGATCTTAAACGAATCGTCACATTACACGGTCTGCGTACACAAACACGCACACGGCTAAATGGGAAATGATTAACGGCGATTAAACCGCGCGTGTCACACACAGATAGTGACAAGTTCGCGCTCGGCGCCACGGCCATCGATCACTTGCACATAATACCTATGACGAGAAGCCTTATGACGTTTCACGGCGGCGGCGGCGGCGGTTCCATTGTTCCGCAGGCCCGAAACGACAATGGCTGCTCGTTAAAAGGATGGGTCACGTTTGTCGTCGGGGTTTTTCATTTTTCGTTTTTTTTTTTTTTTTTTTTTACTCTACGCTCGCAGCACCGATCGCTTTGCCCGGACCGCGGTATACTCGGGAAATTGTTTTAATTATAACTTTTTTTTTTTTTTTTTTTTTTTTTAATATAAGACGGTAAAAATTAATTACAGTAAAGTAAGTATTTAAGTATAATAACGATAATAAACAATAATGCGCTCAATGACAATAAAATAACAGAACGTGCTCGGAAACATATGGAAACGCCGCGTCTCGCAGATGCCGCTTAGGTAATGTGGCACGTGCATTATTATTATTCGTCTAGTATTAATAGTATTATACATAACAATAATATATAGTTATAATATGGTGGAAGGAAGTTGGGGGAGGGGGATTGTGTCCACAGACATTCCTATTGTATTGCCGAAAAAAACAACAGTTCTACAAAACGATGTTTTTTATGAACGTAATTGCAACTCGACGTCATATTTTTACATTCATTGAACTATAACGTCATTTGAACCGGAAAAATGGATTGACGACATAGTATACTACAATGAGATGATGATAATTACTACAAACTTAACCTACCTGAGTAAATATTTAACGACATTAACTTTGGTAAGCTAAACTCGTATACGACTTGTACGATTTGATAATATTATATGACATTTGAAATGAAACCAAAAATAAAATAAAAATTATGACACCACATAATTTTATTAATGAAAAATTGCAGCTCGACGTCATTGGTGGTACATCCATGGAACTACAACGTAATTTGAACTGAAAAAAATGGATTGACAACATAATAAATGAAGTGATGATAATTATTATAAACAGTGCCTACCAACCAGCTATATAAAAACATAACGGCTGGAACTTTTTGAACAATTTAAGGCTTCGTACTCGATTTATAATGATATTACGACATTTGCGTGAAGACTTGAAGTGAAATTAGAAAATTTGAACATCATATTTCATTATTTCCACTGGAAATACAAATTTATATTTTATAACGAAAAACCTGCTTATTTGTTGTTGTTATATCTTTCTAATAAAATGGCCAACGTGGAAAACGTCGAACTCAACACTGTTTGTTACACTAACAACAATAAAAATAACAGAGCGTCAACGACGTAATATAATAAAAACTCATTTCTATCGAAATCGCAAAATATAACATTTTTGGTTACATAATTAATTTCACTCTCATAGCACGTTTTAGTTTTTGGACGACACTCCGCACGTCATATTATATATTTAAGTAGGTATATTTTAATATTTAAACACAACGTTATTAACGGTCAACGGTGTCAAAAAAGTCCTTGGATGACTATAAATGGCTTAAGTGAGTCAATTCTCTATGATTTGTCTACCAAGACGTATATTATAATAACGTTGTGATATAACTTTTCAATTTTTTTTTTTTTTTATCTCATATATACGTTGCGGACATTATAATATCGTAGACATCATCTTTATAGTCGATTTCTTCATACTGAGGCATGTGACCTAAATACCTTTTACGTATATTTCAGTTGTTTCATTTTCGTTTTCCTAGAAATAAATATATTCCGAAATTCGTAGGCAGGTATACGAAACGAAAGCAAAAATGTGAAACATTTTCAAATCTATGTCATTTTTTTTTTCTTGCGTTTTCTGCTTATTTTTCCAACATTACTCACAACCTTCCGACGGCAGCGGCGGTGAGGCTTTCCACCCAAAATGATCTTTTATATTTCGCCATGTCTCGTCTGACTTTTTTCCATAAAAAATATCAAACCATTGTCGTATCCTTCTGGCAGTGACGTACGCTAACGAAGCGTACAATCTGTCGCAGGGGATTTAACCCTGTCGTTATGATTGTGTACTTTTTTTATACTTTCAACTCAGATTACATGTTTTTCCGTGTACATATTGCAAATTGTGTTGTCGTGCTACATATTATTATTATTATTACTATTAGTATTACTATTATTATTATATTCCTATGTGCGTCGTTTGTCGTTTACAATATTATTTTATAGAGTAAAATATTAAATCCCCATATTATCGTCAGTTTTCGAATGAAATAGTGTAATATATCAACGTTACGCACAGGAAAAATATAATACTTGATACTCAACAATAAATTGATAAAAAATTACTTTTTTTTACCGTTTGAAGTTAACGATGGTGATGTTTGTTATTTAAGTTTAGAATATTATATACGACTCTGTGTTATGATTACATACGTTTATTGTATTTAATTTGACAAAATGTGTGGTTTTTACTTTTAATATTATTCTATATAGAATTTATTATTATTATATTTTGTCCCTCCTTTTTTCATGCATTATTAAAAATCATATCAATTGTACTCATAGTTTTAATAAATTTAAAAAAACTTTCATTAAAATAACTTACTTGCATAATATTAACCATTCCCCATCAAATTAATTTTATATTTGACCTATCATCACTTTCATAATATTATGTATAAAATATAAATATTGTAATATTTATTATAAAACACGGACAAGAATTTAGTTCTCATCACCTAAACACCACATTTTATCGATAGTCTGTACTTTTTTAAAGTAATTTTTTTTTGCCAGGTCAATGAACCATCCTCGTTTTCTAACTCTGTTCAGCAGTTCGTACTTAATTTGAGCTTTGTGAAATTTCAGTAGCATTAGCCAAGTTCCCGCGAGTTGTAAAGATTCTCTTTGAAAAATGACCCTCACACAGGAAGTATCTGCCCCTTCGTTGTGACCTTCTTTCCGATCGGACGGTACCCCCAAACAATGTGCATTTGTGTTCAACTTCCGGACACGTTCATACAAATGGAAAACACCATCAATTTCTTTCAAAAATTCGTGGGATGGCCTGCACGTCATGTATTATACATACGGATATAAAGTATTACCATCGTACAAAGCAGTATACCATTTAAACTAAAATAAATTGTAAAAAAAAATTATTTTAAGAATCATAACTTTTTACCGAAACATTTTAAGGGCGAACATTTACGCAGGTATAGGTACATAAACCCCAATGGTTTCAATAATATTGAAGTTTATTTTACATATTTTTATAAAACACATAAAATATATACTCTTTAGAAAAAATAAAAATCGACAATTTTGTTTGTGTTTTTCTTGTTTGGTGTTGTCGATCGAAACTCGTGGTTACCAAATATGAACCCTTCTTTCAACTATATACGGATTATTCACCACAACACATTTTTATGCTGATTCAAATTCGTCACAATTCAATTTAATGCGGTTCGCGTACCTTATCCGTATTAAGTTCCGAAGATTGAATTGAATGTAGTTATAGGATAAAAAAGATAGACGTTTCTGTAAACTGTGCATAAATACGAGTCACGAAATATGATTGAATATTTTTTAGATAATACTAGACTTTAAGTCTTTATACTCTATGAAGTTAAAATATATTATAAAAACGATTTCTTACCGTTCTCAGTACGGTTAAATAAAACAAAGTACATTAAATAATAATATGTGAGTTACGAGTGGAACGATAGAAGGTATAGAACGTATTATATATAGGTGGGTGCGCAGATCGTAAACCCTTAAAGTCTTTTCGAACACTATACAATATAATGTTATTCGCTGCAGATAATAGTTCGTATTAAACGAAATCGTTTTAGGCTCTGGACGTAGGTAAATATAGTTCTTTGCGTTCAGTTCGATTCGAGGATAAAGTGGCCTATATATATAGTCGACTCGTTAATCACCCATACCGGGTGAGAAATTCCAATTATTTTTAGTGTCCTCCTCTGTTTGCTGGCTTCGGTGACTAATTTTCGTGTGCGTATTATACGGCGCCGTGCCACCTTCGCTGATCAAACCCACCGGAAATTAAGCTCCTTGCCAGACGACGACCCTTCTTATATATATTACGATTCACATGATGGGCGGCGGGGCGGCGCCGAAGACTATTAAAAACACCACCGTGGGAACCTCGCGTATACCGCGGCGTATAGTGCGTAGGTACCTAGCTGGTATAATAGTTTCTCTCGGTGAGCATAGGCTTCGTTTGCAGGTTTTTCACCTCCGCAATGTCTTTCAATTATATTACGTGACGTCACCCCCGGTGGTGCGTAGGTATATGTGTATAGTAATTCGATATGAAAGAGTTCCGGTCTGAATATAATATATAATATATAGGGGTCCAACTGGGGTGCGGGAGTCGGTGTCCAGGGGGATACACCTGGTGGGAGGTATATTATGCGTTGTGCTCTTTATTTATTTTTTTTTCGCTTTCGTTATTATTGTTATTTTTTTTCCTTTTTGTCCGCTGCCTCCAATGAAAATATCACAATAATTATTATTGTTACAAGCCTTTTCCTGCCCGTGAAAAACGACCCAAACACCCCGTCGTTCCATTGTGTGTTGGCTTAATTAATAATTATTATAGTGATAAATTCGCGCGTCGCACCGGCAGCGGCGGCGACGGTGACGGCATCTGAGAGAGGCGTTTTCCCGGCCCAAGTTGCTTAAATGCGAAAAGTTTCGAGACCGAATAGCAATGTGCGAAAAGCAACGGAACGATATACATATACGCGTAGAGCTTAAATATTATTTTTACACTGTTACCGCGACGATTATAATAATTATTCAAAACAGAAAACAAAACAAAAATAAACCCGATCGAACAAAATAGACCGATTCACAGTCGTTTGTTATAAGTTATAACTGTATTTTGTGTGAGCCGACGTTGACGGTGACACACGACGAGCGTTATAAATATAAACGGTGTGTGGGTGTGCGGGTGCGGTGTACCTGTGATTCGGTGGCGGCGGCAGTAGTCGAGACAGGGACGATATAACTTCCGTTATATTAAAACTCGTTATTTACGGCCCTTCTCGGACGCGGCTCGTGCACTTAGGTTTTAAGGGGTTTTCGCTGTTGCTTTTATCCCGGTCCATAAACTACCCGAGTGTTGCGCTGCTCATAGTACTGTTTTTTTTCCTCTAAGTTTTGTTGTTTTTTACGATGATTGTTATCCGACGTTTCGAGACGGAGACGGAGAGAGAGAGAGAGAGAGAGAGAGACACCACTTGTGCACTTGACTTCAGACCGGTACCCTATATATACCCATGATGCCGAGTGCCCATGCAGCTACCACAGAAAGCATTCCTCGCCGATTGGATGTTCGTATAAAGTCACTATATAATATACCGATCGTGGTAGCGGTATAATTATACGTCGGGTGTGATAAGGTGCTCCCAAGAAGAATATAAAAACGAACGACCGACGGCGTGTGTGTTATGTATATCACGAATAAATCACCGGAAGGATGCGACACGCGTTTAAAATAGAAGCGACTTAAAAGCCCCCGTTAATGGAGGCTGTAAATTAGTTGTAAATTAAGCAGACCCAAAACGGAGGATGGCGAGGATGCCCACGTCGCCGAGATGTCGTGTATAGTGCCGAGTCGAATCTCGCGCGTCAATATCGTTTTAAATTCCCCCCGACCGTTCAACCGCAGTCCCACCTTGGTTATAACAATAAAATTACGTATTATAAGAAACCTAATAAGACGCTAACTATTTCATCGTCTCGTTATCAGGCGATCGCTTGGTTAAAGAAAAAAGAAAAAATGTCAACTCTAAAAAAACTTTTTAATTTGTTTTTCAAAATAACGCGTAACGACGCGATCGACGTAGCAGTGGTCGGTAGAAATACAATATATTTTTTATTTTTAATCAAATTGTGATTTCATTTTTAAAATCAATTATTGTGATAATGATTGAGCGAGATTTTTCACAATTTATATTCTATAAATACGAACAGGTCAAAGTGCATGATATTTTACTCATTAGTTTGAATAGTTAAATTGTTGATATAAAATGTATTAATTCTGTTCTATAATATGATGGTTGTATATGAAACCGAAAAATTAATATTTTTGATTTAAAATCGAATGAGCAAATACACCGCAAGGTATTTAAGTTGGGAGAATTTATTATTGGAGTTTTAATTAATTAAATATTATGTTCCTATCCATATACGCCGAATGGAGAACTTGTGTTTCAAATTTAAATTATTAACATAATAATAATTATTTAACTAATAAATAGCATTTGATTGAAGTTAACATTTCCTATACCGTGAACTCCATTATCATCGAGTGGATGCTTCAGTCATTATTTCTATAAATGTATATTAATTTGATGGCATGTATAGAACTAATAGAACTCGATAGAAAACTCTGCTCATCCCATTAAACAACCACTTTTAAAGATACACATTAAGATTAATTATACAACGCCAACTAACATATTATAAAATATATTAGTGTACATTAATTATTAACGTTCATTGGTTATTTTAATGCTTCATACAAGATTCTAATAATTCGAGTTCTGCTGTGTTTTCAAAATTACCACAGAACTTAAAATGTGAGCATTTAAAAAATTGGAATGTTATCAGTTAAATGTTTCAAGCGTATGGATAACAGTTTTAGTACCTATCTACATTCTATTTTTTTTTTTATAAAAAAGAATTTAAACATCATCATGTAATACAATATTTAGCAATAAATGCGGTGTAAAAAATTAATCTTTCAATATTAATAGTCCACTCTAGTTTGTAGGTACTTTCTACAATTATTTCAGCCATGTATATATACTATATATAGTGATTACATAAGTAAATTTATACTATAAGTCAGGTACTTATAGGTTATAGTAGGTACTTAAATTGTTTAACATCACGGTGTGTTAGTACTTGGGTTCCAAGAGTTGTTGGGTTGATAGGTACCTATAATGAAACTAATACTTAGCTAGTGGCGAGTCTCTTGTAAATTAAATTAAATTCGTTTGCATTCAGCCTATATATTTTTTTTTTTATGAAATATGACTGTTAGCACAGTACTTTATTCGGTTTATTCTAGCGTTATGTAAGTGATGCAATTTTAACGTAATAACTTGTATATGTGACTGATTGCCGTGCATCAATAAAAAACGAATATACGTAAATATAATATTTTGTAAAAATTAACCGGTTGAGTGAATGGCATTCAGGACGACGAGTTGTCAGTCAAAACACTGGTGAACCTAGGTAGTTATTAATATTTTATTCAGTATATTAATTTATGGTAGGTATGTATTATTTAATACGAACAAATAATTGGGTAACGATGACCATTTAAGGTAAAACTAATAAGTAATATTATTCAAAAAACGTGTACTTATACTTGATTATTTTATATAGGTAGGTAGGTAGGTACACAACATTATGCTGTATTCATAACAATATTTCGTCGCATAAATTAAAACTATATAAGACAATACACATTTTTTTTGGACTTATTTACTCGTATTGTGTGTACCTACCACAAAACTAAATATAATATATCATAAATATATATTACAATAATATCGATTTTCCGTAATTGCAGTGTGGTCTTGAAAAATGTACAAGTATGGTTATACCTCCCATACCGACTTCAACAACATAATACATGTACAATAATAACGATAATAATAATAATAATACGAACACGTAGACCGTAACGCAGCAGTCGATAGACGACGACGACGACGTCCATTTGGGTACACACACAGAGAATAATATTCCAAATCCAAAACCCGTTGTGTAATAATCGTATATTATGGTTATTTGTTTAACTCGACTGTTTTTTACACGTAGGTTCGTATAATAGCGCCGTCGGGTTTCGAGGAAGGTGGCCAAAGTGTTTAACGAGTACAACTCTGCAGCGGTCGTACCCATGTAGCTTTGTACAAAGAATAATAATAATAATCATATATTATAACACCGTTATATTGTATTATTATTGTGTGTCTGCTACTGCCACTTCGTGGTTATTATACCAGTGTAGTTATATGCTTTTACGTAGGTATATTGTATCGGATACGGAACTATTAAAACAATTAATGGAAAAACACTGCGACGGAATGACATTTAAAAATACCGCTCCGAGGACGTATATAGTTGGGCGCTCGAGTGTTTTGCAACAGCCACCGATCTATAGTACACTTTTTGCGAGGTCTAGATAGTGGTGTGTATGTATATAAGCACAACGATAGTAACAATAATAGTTGCAATGATAATAATCAACACCGTATAACAGTAACAGTTGAAATTGTTTTTCGCCGACATAATATAATGTGTTATAGTATGCCGAGATATCGTAACATCGAGCAAAGATTTGGCGCGATAATTATTTTTATCTTATTCTTTCGTACCTGACTACTGTAAAAAAAAAAACCGAAGAGGAGAAGATCTTTTTGTATTAGGTAGTATACTATCCCCAGGGACATTAAGGATTCAAAATTGAAATAAACATATTTGATTTTAATTTTAATTTAATTTATCGATATATTAGTTTTTTCTGATTTTAATTTTCTGATTTTTATGTTGCTATCGATTTCAGTATAAAATGTGAATATCGTAAAAAATAATTTCGATTTTGATAGTATTTTTGACTGATTATTTTCAACGATTGTTGTGGATTTTTAAAGTTTAAAATCCATTTCAAAATCTGCATCTAATATGTTGTTGGGGTTATATTATGATAACTTGATGAACGGCGTTGTGGGCTTAACTCACGAAAATAAACGAATGAAAAGTATTCCATGGTCANTTAAAAATGCACGGTAACGGTATCTATCCTTTTTTTTTTGGGGGGGGGGGGGAATTAGTATTTGATAGCAAACAGATCCTTGTGGGCCTTGCTTGTACACTGACATCAGCTGTCTTACTTTTACAATATTTTACATTTTAATTAAAGCTCCATATCAAAAATCCAGACCAATGCATCTCCATAGTTTTTTTTTTTGATTACCTATTGGCAATTATTTTTATTTAATCTTAAATAGAAATTGATAAAAATAATTTTATAAATTATGTATAAACAATGTAAATACTCATGTCATGATTATTTACAATTGTTTAAAGAAAGAAATGGAAATCTATGATTTCCCGAGTTTAAATCGTACCGAAGAACCTAACTCTATATTCTCCCTCTCCCTCTCTGATCAAATGACAATAAACAATATTTACTGAGCTAAAACTTACGAGGAAATAGAGAGATATACATCATGACTTTTGTGACAGTTTAATGTTTAAATGTGACAGTTTAATGTGATTGTTTTTTATAATCAAACAATAATTTATTACTAATTATATTGTTATTCTCAAAAACTCAAATACAAAACATATAATTACATAATATATAAATATCGGGATATTGCACAGTAAGTGGTTTTTTCCTTTTTTAAAAATATTTTTTTTCGCTATCGAAATAATTGCTCTAGGTACTAATTTTAACTGGCAAATTCCAGGAAAATAATAAAATATTCTTTTCTTGCGATTTATTACAGACAAATATAAACTCGTACCTGTACTGTATTGTGTGATCGCAATAATTTTGCCCATACAGTATGGCACAGACGACAGACGCACAGTGTACCTACGTATATTATAATGTGTTTCAGCTTTCGAGTAGGTGTATTAAAATAAGCTGTGGGTAGGCGCACAACGGTGTTAAGTTTGTGCAGCGTATATTATTTTATGCATGTTTATGATGTCTGTGCGGACGTCTCGTTTCAGTTGTTTGGAAACCTGCAGCACACTGACATCTAAATCCATTTAATCAATTTTGTATTATACCGTGTTCACTCTCAACACGTTAAATATAATATTATTATAATTTATAATACGGATTTTAATAATCTGAAAAAATGCATGTATGACATTGAAACTCCGAGCATATGAAAATAATTTTTTGGTTATTTTTCATTACCTGTAGTATAGATACATTAGAGTTATTAGGAATTTGATGAAAAGAAATGGGCTGATCCGTGTCGAATCAATAGAATATATAATTTCATATATTTTCGGTATAGTCGACCAGTGCACCTGGTTATGATAAATCAGAAACTCTGTAATAAATCTGCTATTTTGTAACCACATTAGTGATTATAACATAGAATACTGCAAATATTTTAAAATACAAATTTTTATATTCTTAAATTTAAGATAAATTTATTGTGGACATACTCTATAAATGAGTGAAAAATTCAAATTACCCAAGAAGAAAGAATTTTAAAAAAATCATAAAACGTTAAAAATCGACCAAAAAAATGGGCTATATATTTAAAATAGTGTGAACTTGATACATAATTGTTGCTTAGAAAACATCATATCCGGCAGCATAAAAAAAAGATATAAATGCTTTGAATTTCGAGCCTTCAACATTATAGATAATATTTGCTGCGTTATCTACTTGTCTGACCGCATAATATACGCTTTAATATAAATATTTTAAAGCGTATGTATATATATATATATAGGTAAATAGGTGTGTAGGTGCACATCGAAAGTGATGTCTCTGTGGGGTTATTTATTTATCGTTCGTTTTTCTCCTTATAATTTGAACCTGGGGGATGAGGTGACCGAGTGGTCTGACGCGTCCGCTGCGACGCAGCCGGTCGCGGTTCGATCCTCGGCTACCGGGCGGCATTTTTCTCCGGACAAGTCGCGGTGACCGGAGAACAAGTGCTGCCATCCCCCACCCCCGGGGCATGGCAGAAACCTACGGGTGCCCCATTCGAAATTCTGCCAAAAACAAACACACACGTGTTCCCCCCTACCGTCCCAAAATATACAATACAAACAAACCTACAATACAAATCCTACTACAGCTAATGGCCTCAGTTGCCGAAGCTTAAGATCAATAAAAAAAAAAAATTTGAACCTATTGAAACCTATCCAAGTAGTGTGGAGGTTGTTATACAAGAAAAGAAACTTTGAAAATGTCATAGGCGACGATGACGTAATATGCATGTGCATGAATTCATTATGATACCGATAATAGGTACGACAGCTTTGGTTTTAAAATATTTCAACAGATATAATTTTTGACATTCAGTTAAATGGTTAGTATAACATAATCATACGCACAGTGTTGATTAATTGACATTTAGACTTACAGTGTTCCATTCGTATTATGTGACTCCTCGAATCACTTAAAATGTTGAATAAATGTCCCGAGGGTTAGGATGAAAGTTCTAGGTGTACAAATTTTCATTTACTTTTAGCCACCTGTCGAGCGTTACAATGGTGGTCAATTCTGGTGTATTCAAAAAAATTACCGTCGTCGGTGAACCCAAAGTTTTCAGTTTTCACGGTAGAGAGTACTGACTGTACGACTAAAAATAAAAAATGCAACCATATTATATACATACGCGTGACGGCTACAATGCTACCTTAGGTGTGTGTGAGTGTATGCGAAAGAGAAAGAATGAATCCTTAAAGATCATATTTTTTTTGGAAAACTACCAGTAAAAGTAACTTTGGTAATGTCTATTTGCAAGGTTTGGCCTGAAAATAAGATATTTTGTGATAAAATATGATTCAGATTCGTACTTCGTCTTTCACCTTTATAATGTGCGTCGCGGTGGTGCAGTCTTCGAGCACTATATATTATGCTTACTTATACTTACCAGTCGTGATGACGTAATTACGGGAGAGGAGGATTTGGGAGTCGTATTCCCACACCAAGACTTTTTTTGAAGACTGGTACGCCAAATTTATGTACTTCCTTATTTAACACTACTATAGTATATTTAAAGAAATAATTCATAAAACCCGAATTCCTATTACATAACTTTGTCTTAGTACATAGGTAACTACAAGGCCGTGTTCGATAGAAGGCAATATTATACATATGCATGTATGTTGCATGTCCAGGGCACCAGTTTTCGCCCCATAAAATTATCTTTTTAGTTTTTTTACGGACATATTTCAAAAACGATTAAAACTATTTTAATAGAGTTAGTATTATACGATCGACAAATAATAGAAATAGGCTTTTCACATTTATTTGAAAATAATCAATGTTAAGATGATATTTTCAAAATTGTTTTACCATTGATCTAAAAGACAATTCAAGGTCGAATATTATTTTATTGTGGGTCTCCGACGGACATCAGAAAAGTCGAATAAAGTATAAATCTATGGATCAATTGCATGTAAAAACATTTAAATATTATGTTATTATTTGTGTCTGCGTGTGCATACATTTATACTTGTCCTTATATTATGGAGTATCACAGTGGTTTTATCGAGAAGTGCTTATGCAGGAAACATACAAAAACATTTTTGGGGGTTTATAGGTATAACGTATAACAATTTTATCCCCCCCCCTCATAAACATGACCGAATCAACGCACCGAAACACTCACTCGTTAATGGTGTAGACCTGCAGGTCGCGGCTGTTGCGGTTTGGTAACTATATATAGAGGTTGCCTCTCTTGATTTAAGCTATGCGATTAGTGCAGTTGTAAAAAGATTAATTCGCTTCACTTTCGTACCAAATTGAAATTTCATTTGAATAGTATTATTTTACTGTCACCGTGTTTTCCAATCTTACGAAAAATCACCAAGTCCCTCCCGATTTACCGTAGAGTACACTATAGATGTTTGGAAACTATGAATTAGAAGTACGGCGGTTTTCAAAGTAGGCACACGAACGCTCTTCTTTGTATATTATTCTTTGTGTTTACGTCTTGTTAGTAAATATGTATACTTCGCGTGTTTACACTTTACTATTCGTTGTATGCTTGTGAAGATAAAAAATACCATTCAAAGGATTCTCCTGTATGGGTCTTACGGTGAATGTGCGGTATAATAGAGAAGATCTTCGTTGAGTTGTTTAGCAAATATATATATACCAGCAAGCTATGTCATACTTAACTGTATAATAATGCATAATATTATTCTGAAAACATTCAATTTTTTTTCTACAACATTCAGTATTTAATGGGAAAAAGCTGAAGAACGCATACATGTAGGTATATGGAGGCACAAGGGACGATATGGAAAGATTTAAATGTCGATATGAAACTATAGGTATTTATAATAAAAAAAAACATCAAATGTGTACACTGTATATAGGTATTATGAATATTAAAAAACCCTTAAACTTTAGTTTTTCGTTTTTATATTTAAAAACATAATATTACTAATATCTGAAAACATTTAAAGTGTGTAGTTGAAAAAAGGATAAAATAAATAGAAAAAGTAAATCTTAAAACAGACACCTCAGTTTCGTGCTGAATATTACATTGTTCTACCTACTAACAAAATTGAATGCGCATAATTTTAACAGCAATACAATTTTTTTTAAACATTGTCTATAGTCTGTGTTTTAAAATCCTTTTATATCATGAAAAAATTATATGACTCCAGTAAAATATTAATACAGATAACGAATACAATGTAAGGCAATTATCCAACATTAAGTATTCTCGCATAATAAACCAACACGATCTTTATTCTTATTCATATCAGTAGGTATAATATGTAGTTTGAGAACATTTAATACATTACCAAATGCCACAAATAGCCATTAAAATAGTAACACTCTCCTTTAAAAATAAAAAAAATAATTTGTTTACACAGAGGACTTACACAGTTGTACACGTGTATAGTTTATTATGCATAGTATTTAGTTTAGTGAGTTTAATATTATAGATTATATTATTTTAATAAACTATTAAAATGATCTTACAATTCCATGTATAGAAATTACTTTTTTTAGTTTGGCACACATTCAAACTTGATGCGTGTACATTGGGGCCCACTCTTTTCACGAAGAAATACGTTAACATAAAGAATGATCGATTTAACTTAAGACACTCATTATTTCACAAACTATTAACATTTTTTAATGTGTCTTTTTACACAATTTTAATTCGTTAAAAACCAACGTTTTTTTTAAACATATTATTACAAATGTTACCATTTTTAATATTTATTTGTTTTTATGTATTTTTAAATTCGTATTCCAAAACAGATTGTTTTTTGGAGTTGTATGAAAATCGAATGTTGGACGAATAGTATATGATCCTTAATTATTGTAAGTTAAGCAGTGTGGAGTGGGGTAGCACGAGGGTGGCTTTGAGCAAAATGGTGGTCAACAATAAAATTTCGCTCGTTTAAACTTTAAACACTTAAAACTAATAAGGTAACTGACAATTGTGTGAAATTGTATTTTTATAGACCAAAATAGGATTATGAAATAAAAAATTATGTTGTAATTCAACAGAGTAAAATACATAAAAATGTCAACTGTGATAAAAATATATACTTTTTAAAAAGTGCTTAAAATGTACTTTTGAGTTTTGTTACGACTTAGAAACCATAAAATATTTTCAAAAATGTTAATGTTTTCTGAAATGACGGAGAGTGCTGTATTAAACGGATCTCTCTATATGTATACGATGATAAGCAGATGAAACACAAAAATCTCAAAGGTTTTGTTTTAGAGAATCCTACCTATACATAATTATTATTACTACTACTATTATTATTATTATTATTATTATTATATAATCCCCATAATTGTAATACGTATTTTTGAACATCCGTTTTAAATGAATAACGCAGGGTTTTAAATGTTGTTATTATTATATTATCGATATGTAGTAGACGTATATAGGTAATGCTACGGCCGTCATAATAACAATAATAACAATTCTGAATTTCCTCTCGTTCACGAGAGGTTCGTTATATTATATTAAATTTCGCATTAGGTAGGTATAGGTACCTCAATACGAATTTCGAATGACGGACGTCCCAAAGCCCGGGGACAGAGCCGCAACGTGTATCGTAAATCCACGACGACAATTTTCCGCCATTTTAAACCCTAAACCTCTTTATATACTTTATCAATCCCGAATACAATTATTTTTCTTTGAAACGTCTCCTCCCCGCAGCCGCCTCGCCGAGTTCGACCGACGTCTAAATAATAGCTAAGCGATGGCGGCGGAGGCGGCGGTCGTTTAATAGATTATCCTCTTCGCCTCTCTTTATAGCGGTCACTCACTTTGCGAACGGATTCGAAGCTCGTTAGACATACATCCAACTCGACCCTTCCGATGTGCATTATATTTTATATTATGTGCTAGTGCGGTGTGCGTGTGCAGTTCCGGTCGGCGAGATTCAACTCTTATAATATGATATTCGGGACCATATTTTATCCGGACGACGATATCTTATGAGTTATAATATTATATCATCATGCGATGATATTGTGAGGCCCGCAGTACATCATATTATTATTATTATTATTATATTCCACCCGCCATCGATTCGTCCTGTGTGCCCTTTTCATCGGCGAGGCGTGTGCTTGGGAAAATTATATTCAGTGCCCGTATGTAATTCGATGACTTGTATCGAGTTTGTTTGTGTGTGTGTGTGTTTTTTTTAATATATATTATTAATTATACCCTTCTTTCGGTTTTTCTTTATTTGTTTTTTTCCTATTTTCATTAGGCCTTTAATCGTCATTACGTTAATTATTATCGTGGTGCAGCCGCATTGAGAAGAGAAAAAAAACGTTAATCGAATTACAAAACCCTCGTCTCCCGAGCAAATATAAATTAACCAACAAGAGATTTCCTATGTGCAGTATAATATATTTATATAGATAAAATCATCCGTTTAAGTAAATTAGAACCACATTAATCGGCGATAGTCATTTAAAAAATAAACTTTTAAAACCAACGAATTTTTGACGAAGGGAATACGGTTTAACCGCATTAAATATTAATCACTGAACATTACCGGATATACATTTTTATGGTTTTTTGATAAGAGGTCGCTTAATAGTCGAACCATACGTTTTTAATAAGTACTACCACTGTTGTGTGAACTTCTGAAAAAAATAACCATCAAATATTTGCCATGTCCCTGAACATTGTAATATTGCAATATATTATAATATTGTTAATGGAAAGGTATTATATATAGAACAACGATAAACATAAAATGTTATCTTTTCCTAGTAGATATTGAATATAAGCATTAAGATTTATACTTGAAAAGATTTTGAATATCTTACATATTATATATTATTATCAGTTCAACGTATCAATAATAATTACTCTTAACGATTTTTAATAGCTTTTACGTTATGAAATCTGTTTAATAACAACAAACCGATAGTTTATTTTTATTATGCATACTGACATTAGATATAGCCGTACACATATACTGTATAATTTGTTACATGTAATACCTAGGTATGAACTGTGTAGGTACTGTGTCTAATCTGCCATGCTTGGAATAAATTATTAATTGATCGACAATTATAACTTATTGATATTATTATTTTTGGTATCGCATATATTAAAGTCTAATGTGCCTAAAATAAAGACATTTCATGGTCCAATGTTGGTCAAATCAATGATTTTTTCTGTCTCAGTTAAGTCAATATGCATTAATAAGAAAGAGTTCAAAGTCAATTTCATTTTTAGTTAACTTAAGTTGAATTCACAGTTTGAAATTAATACTTATTTTTTGTTTAGAACACTAGTTTACCTTATTTGTTTTATCAACTCAAAACTATATGGTGTTTATACAGAATATTATACAAAGAGTACTTCATTGAAGCTTTTAGTCACAAAACAAATGTACCTATTTGTTGACATGAAAACTCGAACGGCAATCGAAATATGTGTTAACTTGATTTGTTAGAGTATTAAAAATAATTCGTCGGTTTCAAGATTAAGTTAAATTAGTAGTTACATTAAAAGAAACCCAAAACCAACTGGTGAAGCTTAAAAGTCAAAATTAAATTAACTTCACATTTACACATTTAACTCCTTAACGCCAAGCCTCGCGTTTATCATCTACATTTATGCGAGTTGTACCTAGCTATCTCATGATTTTCAACTACCTATTGTGTTATAGCGATTTGCAAATTATAGCAGTGCACAATGCTTACAAACAATAAACAACGTACCAAATATTGTTGTTGTGTTGTTGAACAATAATAATATAATGGCAGACGTCCAGGCTGCAGTTCTTAATTCCGTCGAAACGCGAAAATATAACGGGACTCTGTGTACATCGATATTAATGGATATCCGGCAATTTTTATTTTTATACGTTTTTCACTCATTTTTATTATACTTGACAGTACTTTTCTTTAACTGCGAGCCATCAGGACTTCCCGGACCATTGTGCACGGCATTTTAATGGAGGTATAAAATAAAAAAATAAAAAAATCGTATTCCCATATAATACGCGATGCTGCAGTTGCGCATCTATATATTAATACGTACAACACACAATATAATAATAAAATAATATTAAAAAAAAGGTCTTAAACCCGATGAAACAAAACTGCGAGAAGCTTTGTGCGGAATTGAGTGTGACGTCTTCCGCTAACAAAACCACCGCGTTTCGCACGGCTGCTGCAAGCTGGCGGAAGTGGGCGATGGTCGCACCAATGTCGTTTTGGCGGAAGTCGATTTTTTTATCACCTCAAAAATTCACGAGGCTATCGTCTGTAAGGCCTGTGCCCCCTGTGAACGATCCAAGTGTTTTTTATTATTCTATTTCCAAGGGAACGCGAGATTTTCATCGAAATCCCAAATCCCAAATTTTAATCACACGTCATAATATATTTATACATTTTTTTCTGTCCCAACATAATATAATTTTCATCGGTCAAATACTAATATGGGTCATCGCTTGTCTGATTGTTTACTACCGCTTGACATAATATATGATTATTATTTAACTAATAGTGAGCCACATAATTATATTATAACGATAAAACCTGTTCGGGACTGCATATTATTATGAAATAATAATATTTAACTGCGATTCGATGCAGTTTTTGTTCGACAACCTGCTGCAACTTCAGCGTATTAATTTCACATCCAATTAATTTTACTAATATTAAATATTATATCGTCGTCGTCGTACTAAATTCTGAAAACGCATTATATTCGCAGTGATTTTTCCGATGGCAGCAGCTGTTATTTCGTTTTAAATATAATATATTAAATTATTATAATCACCTTCTTGGCGATAATCTTTACTCCAAGTCGTATACTCAACTATACATATACAATATATAGATGTTTCGCCTGTCGTCTGAACGGCCTTTGGGATCGTCATGTACGTGTACGAGATGATAATAAATCGCATGTGCGTAATATACGATTTCCATTTAAGTATATGTGGGGCAAAGCAAGTGATACGAAAATAAAAGATCGTGAAATCTTCACGCACGACAAATTTTAACCTCGACTCGAAAGATACAACACTTGGGTTGACCAGAAAATCGGTCGCATTCGCGTGTATGGAAAATATCATCGAAGGGTAAACATTATACCTATACCTATTATACTGTCGATATCAAAATGTACGTATACTCGAGTTATAGCAGGTAATATATTGTATTAATTACTATTTATTGTTCTTGCAATCGACGATAGGCGGAGTCGATGGTAGTCGTAATTGTTATGTACATTTTAAAAGTAATTTATAAGTGGCTTTTTTATTATTGCCACTAGTATAAGACATATGAATATATTTTAAATTTTAATTGACATACTAAAAATATCTAACACCGAGATATTATTGCAGTTCATATTATATATTGTTTTCAATTACGTTATAATATTGTGCGTAGGTGCTGTACAATAATATTTGAGTTGTGTTTTCATTAAAATCTATGTATAATAAGAATATTGAGCATATTTATTGGATTTTATTGACCATCTCATACGATTCGGTTAATACCGTAGGTTAGGTCAAAATCGATAACGTTTCGGTAATTATTTTTGCGCCCATAAAATGCACAAAAAACAATGTCCAAAAAACAGATACGATGTTGAACGATTTTATGTGTAACGTCGCCATAAAATGTAATTAGCTTTCGAACCATTCAGCATTTTGAAATAATAATACAATTTAATATAATATATTATTATAAGTTATAAATAAAGTATTTGATCAAATTCTTAAAGCCATATTCATAAATAATTATAATTATAATCTTATAAAAAATATGGCTATACCTACATAAAATATAACGGGGCAATAAATAACAAGTTTTAATAAGTTACCTATAGGCATGTCAATTCCTGGATAGTGTATTAGTGTTAGCCAACGTATTCCAAATATTTGAATAAATTAACGAATTATTATCACATATTATAATATTCACTTTCATTTTTAACGTTAAATATTTTGTTTATTTATTTTTAATTTAATTTTACCTCATTGTACCATCTGATCATTAACTCTAAAAACGTATCTTCGGCTTCATCATGTATTGAAATTATTGTAGACCAAAAAACGAATTCAGCTAATTTCCTAGGTCATCAATCTTATATGCATTTCGAAATTGATTTTCGCTATTTATCTGGATTTATTTCTAATATCAAGTTCAATCTTTGGATGAAAATTATCATTGAGTATAAAGAAAAGTTGGAAAAAAATGTTTATAAATTGAGTGTTCTCTGCAATCGCTAAATAAATAGGTATACATATATCCTAAAAATATTCCGTTCTCGATCGTATTTTACCGAAATCCCAACCTTGTCTCTCATGTACGCCACGACCGGTATTTATATTGATAACTGCAATAATTACAAAAGTGGTAAAAATAAATACAAAAAAACCTAATGCCTGCAGTTTATTTGTTTTGTTCGACAGCAGCAACTTATAAGGTATATCATTATTGACGGTTGTCCGTTAAATGAAAATCGAACTGTTACATGACCGCTGCGTACAGCCGCAGTATAAATACAATATTGAATTTGTTTACCGAAGTCGGTTACAGCCGGTATATAATATTGCCTACAGTAAAGTTCACTGACCAACCGCGGTTACCGTCACAGAAAGCGTGCAGTACCTACACCTATACTATATACCACGGTTGTCGCTCCAGGCGTTTTCGAGTAGTTGTCTAATAGCCATTATGATAATAATAATTATTAACTAACTATCCATATAATGCATTGAAACTCTGTACGGCGTGCTGGTCCAGCGTCGTAAAAACAAACGTCATCGACTCGTTCCCGCAATATTAGTAATTATTATTATTATTATTCGAATGTCGTTTCACGCGGACATAACATCGCATCTCGTGTACGAACGACTTCGCATAATATAATATAATATTATATATTATACGTGCGTAATAGTGTAGGATAAAGACTCAATACATAATAAGGCGTCGTTGAACAGCACTCGAAATGTTTAATCAAAATCCATTCAGTCGCCGCGCAATTCAAACAATAGGGTTTCGACTAGTTTCAAGTGGCGTTTATTAATTTTCCACAAGGTCGCACAATGCATAATAGGTTTGTGGCTGTATTTAATATCATCACGGGCTATAGACGACACCAGAAGTCTCGTTTCCGGCCTCTTGACAACGCAGCGCGATTCCAACAAGAATTAAACGATTTGTTGTGATGTCCAACCCTATGACGCGTATAGAGGTACCTACGCCTCGTCCCGTCCGTCGGATTACAATGTTCCACTTGACGATTTAACGTTCGCCTCTAAAATCGATTTCTGTCCAAATAGCTTTAAAACCGCTGTATATGAACGTTGTTCGCAGTTACAATGCTCCGAAAACGTGTTACTTCAATTTTTTTTTTTCTTTAGGCTTATTCGAAGCCGCTTAGACTTATCGCCACTTTCATTAGGGTCTCGATATTCGCATACAAAGATGTCCGTACTCCGTCTCCGACTACTACAGGAACTCCATGGTCTCCTCCATCTTGATTGCACCACCGTATTGGCCTTATTCTTGGTCTTGCTCGATCTGGATTCCAAATTGGGTCCTTGTTTACTATCATATCCTCCGCTTACCACACACGCCCCGTAAAGCTAAGTCTTAGACTACTTACTGAAGTGGTCTGCGTATTATCGCTGTTTATAATTCCTGGGTTATTTTTATTACCGGCTCCGCAATCATTTTTATTTTTTACTATAAACTAAAGTCTAAGAGGACTGGCTGAGGAAAGGTTTGCGAAAGGCTGCTCCATCAGGTTTTAGTATTTACTCTGCTATAATTCTTCGTTCTTATTCATTATTATTAGCACCTATTCTTTTTAGGGTCGAATTACATAATTATATTTATCTCTCAAGTGTTATCAGACTTTTTTGGTGCCAGCAACTAACGTATGATGTATTCATATTATATAGTTCAATAGGTATGTCAAGGACCTAGTATAGACTAATATTATATGTACTTACCAGGTACCTACAAACTATAGCTGAATAATATGACTTTGCCAATAAAAAAATAAAGACGTGTAAAATTACAAAGTTATGGGTAATCGGTGTGCCTTAGTGTATACCTGGGTTTGCGAACCTCGATCGTTATATGAAATACCTCGACCGAGATTCTACAGCATCCTTGTCGGGAATAGCACTTAGTAATTGGTATATTTTTGAACTTGGTTTAATATAGCTATACTCCAAATGTTTTTGATATTTTTAAAAACTGTTTTTTACTCCGAAATCGGCTTAGTAATTGTTGAGTCTATAAGCTACGGACAGTAACTATAGTGGATATAATAATACCCTATATAATATGTATACAATATATTATAGAAAAACAAATCAATTTTCGTGAGTAAAAATGAAATTCATGTATGAGACATCCTTTGACAACATCTGTAAGGGTTGAAAAAACGAAGCAATGTGCATTCTCTCAGTCTCGAAAAAATATGTGTGCAAAATATGGTGCCGATTGGTTCAGTAGGCAGTTTCCAAGTCAATGAGCCTCATCCAAAAGTACACTCATTTTTATTTGTAGATAGATTATATAATAAAAACTATATAATTATCTAAACTGTAACAGCGTTACCTTGCATTATAACTTTAATTTGAATCCGTTCTAATTTTTTCATTTTTAAATAATTATCATTCCAAAAGATTATTTTAATCGATACCTACTTACAACTGCTTTGGCGCGAATCAGTAAATCACGTGACCCATGTTTCCCGTAGGTTTCCATGGCCGTGTCTTATATTATATTAAACGCAATGCGATGATGGTATCTAAATGGTCTGGTATACGCAGGTATTTATAGGTATACCACCTATACCTACACGCAGTGATCCAATTGCATTACTAATTGATCATAAATTACTTATCGCGTATATACCAGGTAAATGCATCTTCTACCTATAATATATGCTATATGAGTACTCAAACAAACGAGGTTAGATGACAATCGGGAAATCGAGTAAAACGATCGTGGCCAAGTGTGTGTGTGTGTGTGTGTGTGTGTGTGTGTGTGTGTGTGTGTGTGGGCTCGTAGAACTGGCGGTCACATTTTTTAACCGATCATTAAGCCGCTCCACAGGTATAATACTTATTATCACGCTACTTTTACACGGTCTCTTAGCTGTGTGCCTATAATACGTATATAATAGTACTTTTATGTGTAAATCAACACAACATGATATATTATACATGAACCATATTATATTATGATACTGTTTACGTTTAATTATTGTTAAATACATAGTAGCCAGTAGATACCTACAACTTCATGAAGTCCGCATATATGCTGCAGTGTCGTTATTATTTTCATTGAGCAATATAAATGTAATGAAGGTAGGTGGTACCTAGTGTAGCTCAGACTCAGTAGGGCTATCTATATTTTATTCTAATGTGCCTATAATGACTTACTTGGAAATAAATTATTTCTCAAGAGGTTGGTAATGACTATAGTGGACTAAAGTGGTACCTACGATGTATTTTTAAAATTGTACAATAAAATTAATATTTATAATTCGAATATCTTAAGATTCGACTATATGTGGACGTATCTAGATTATTTGTTATATTATTTTATATTAACTTTTAGTTATTAATAGTAATTAAAATGTACTTAATAAGCTACTATCCGACTCGCTTCTTACAAAGCTGCACCTTACGAGCATGCACAGATTCAAACACAACTGTAATCTTTTTAGTCTTTTTATCACACCTGTTGAAATATATCTAAGGTGCGAGGTTGAGGGGAGGAAAAAAATCGTAGTTTATGTCAAAATGTATAACGTATATTATCATCTTAATTTGTCTAAAGCGGTAGGGGCAGCCCACACGGTCCCATGAATGATAGTAATCGAACCCTCCATTACAATGATCTTAACATAATGATCATTCATAAAAGCACCTAAACCCTACAAACGACTCGGTAAAAAACTACGTCGTCATTCAATTCTCTCAATCAAATTTATCCACTCTTGATATAACCGATACCCGTTGACAGAATAGAAAATTGTCAGGACACCTTTTAACCTAATCGTTATTCGTACTCTATTTTACATATAAAAAAAAAAAACACATTAACTTTCTAGGATGGGTTAATAATAATAATAATAATAATAATAATAACCATTATAATATCATTATTACTTTACGCGTATCTGTATACAAGTATTTATAGAGTACCTAATATCAATGAATATTTTCTCTCATAATGTAAAACTTGTGTCATTATTTTTACTTTACAAAATTTAAAATTCTTCTACTAGTTAAATATGTTTAAAAAAAATGTCGTTATTTAGAGAACAAACGTTCTAATACCTAATTGAAAAATAATATAAATATAATTGTTGTTATGAATTGAATACAGTTTTTATAAATAAAAATCAACATGACACTAGTAGCTTTTACAGGTACTTACCTACTGCATTAGTCGGGGCATATATTGATATTAGGTCATAGATATATGCTAGTAAATATTTACTTAGATTTTAAGGCTTAAAAATAAACATGGAAAGTGTTTAAAGGTTTGATAAGAAAATAAAGTAACAAGCCAGTTTTGTTAATAGTACAAAATAGTTAATTCTATGACCATAACCGGATGATTGAATAACAATTAATGTGTATTTTATATTATGTGCGAGGGTACGGAAATTACTCATTTGAATAGTAAAAAGAGATGGATGATATGTGTTGAGACTTTTGCTAAGAGAAATTGGCCCCACTACGATGGGGTAGTTTTCGTTCAACCCTTGTATATGATTGTCACGATTCGTTTGTGGTAATGTCGTCCCTTCTACTTTTGGCTTGTATTGGATAGACGAAACGTTCTAGGAGTTCTGTACGGCCATTAGTTTATGTGGGTCTTGGGCAACTTAATTTTTGCTAATTTAGCACCTGTGGTATATTGTAGAGAATTGGTGAGCTTGTTCACACTTGTGTGTATATTATGTAAAATATGCGTAGTATGTTATTCTACACCCATAATGGTCACTTTGGAATTAGCTATTCTGTTTATTTATTTAGACATAAAATGGAAATGTTTTGTACTACAATAATTACACAGGAATTCGATTTTTCACCATGTTCTCGAGGTTAGATTATTATATTCACATTATATAGGTACCTACAGTTGTATTTGTTTATAAATAATAAATATGTATAGTAAAAGTAATATATAAAGTTGTGTAATGTGTGTAAGTGGTTGTATTAATAATTACTATTAAAATGGCAGTGTAGATATAATACAATATTAGAAAATTAATTATACAATGGTATAGACTTAATGTCAAACAACTATTTAAATTAATATTATTATTTTTTTGTACATTTTGATATACTATAAAATACATTTTCATAAAAATTATGTGTGGTATATATGTTCGCTATATATCACGTGATAAACTAAAGTTTTTTTTGTAATATTGTCTTAACTATGATTTATGTTTTTTGCTCAACGGTTATAGGTTTGGAGTCCCTATAGTTGATGGAATTGTGTCAAGTGTTGGATCTGTTAAAGTAATTTAAATTACTGGTATCAATGTTTTTGGTGATTTTGTGCCTGGAAAAATGTGATTGGTTACTTTGTACTTGGCGTTAGTGGGGATATTGATATAATTGTTGCGGCGAAGGCCATTGCCATTGTTGTTGTTGTATTGGAGAATATTGGTGTCCCTGTTGCTGATGTCTTTGTGTTTGGAAATATTGGTGTTGGTGTCGATGTTGATAGAATTGTTGTGATTGGAAAAATCGTTGGTTGTGTTGTTGCTGTTGCAGCGTTTAAAATTGTACTGGGGTTGTTGTTGCTAATGTTGTTGTGTCTGGAAACATTGTAGCTGGACTAGTTACTGTTTTTATAGGTTGCAGCGTTTGAAATTGTACTGGGGTTGTTGTTGCTAATGTTGTTGTGTCTGGAAACATTGTAGTTGGAATAGGTGTTGGCGTTGTAGTTGGAGTAGTTACTGTTTTTATAGATGGTGTGGTCGCAATCGTTGGATGTATTCTATGTTTCATTCGTCTCCTACGTTTCAATTGTCTCTTGCTTAACATTAATGGGTTCGGATTCTTTAAAGTATTTGATATTTCACTTGTTGTGGTTGATGACGTAGTTATTGTTGCAGTGGTTGAAATTACTAGTGTCAATGTAGCTGGTGTTGCTGTACCTGGGAATATTGTGGTTGGTGATATGGTACTTGGTTTTGGTCTTGTTGTAGTTAGACATGTTTTGGTTGATACCATAGTCGTTGTTGAAGTGTTTGATATAATTGGTGTTATTGTGGCTGGAGTTATTGTTTCCGGAAACATTGTAATTTGTGACATAGTACGTGGTTTTGTTGTGATTGGTGTCATCACTGTTCGGTTAAGTTCGTCGTCGAACAGATTCATTCGATCAATTAGATCAAACCATTGAATCCTGTGGTCGGTGGTCGGTGGCATAATACTTGGTGTCGTAGTTTGAAATGTTGTGGTTGATTCAACGGTTGTTGTTGCAGTGTTTGAAATTATTGGTGTTATTGGTGTTTTTGTGTCAGGCAACGTTGTGACTGGAGATTGTGTTGTTGTTATTGTAGTTAGAAATATTTTATTCGATGACATAAGTTTCTTTTCGTAACATTTTTGCCTAAACATTCTTCTCTTTCGTTGTTTGCTTATCCATAATGGGTGCTGAGACCTTGCGGTTGGTGACATTTTACTTAGGTCTGTTATAGTTGTTGTAATTATTATAGTTGGTGTCATAGATGTTGAAGTTATCGTATTTGAAATTATTGGGGTTATTATTGCTGTTGTTTTTGAGTCAGACATTGAAGTTGTAGACATTGTACTTAGTATTGGTCTTGTATTAGTTGGATATATTGAGGTTGATGCCACAGTTGTAGCACTGTTTGCAATTAATGGTGTCATTGTTGTTGGTGTAGAAGTATCCAGAAATATTGTAGATGGAATTGTTGGTATTTGTGTGGTTGGCATTGTCAGATTTATAGATATAATTACTGTCGTTGATGCCATAGTTGTTATTGTTGCAGTGCTTAAAATTATTGGTGTTACTGTGATTGGAGTTTTGGTATCTGGAAACATTGTAATTGATGACATTATACTTGCCGCTGGCGTTGTCGTAGTTGGAAATGTTGTGTTTGATGCCATAGCCGTTGTAACTGTGTTTAAAGTTACTGTTGTGCCTGGAAATATTTTAGATGAAATTGTTGGTATTTTTGTAGTTGGCATTGTCATTGTTGTAGATGGAATTATCGTGGTTTGAGCCATCGTTGTTGTTTTTACAGTTTTTGAAATTACTGGAGTCATTGTAGCTGGTTTATTTGTATCTGGAAACATCGTGGTTGGTGATATTGTACTTTTTGATTGTGTTGTCGTGGTTAGAAATCTTCTAGTTGATGCTAACATTAATTTTTCTTCATAATTTTGCCTAAGAATAATTTTTTTTCGTTTTTTGCTTATCCAACATGGGTGTTGAATTTTTGTGGTTGGTGGAATTTTACTTGTAGTTGGTTCTGTTGCGATTGCAATTATTGTGCTTGGTGCCATCGTTGTTGTTGTTGTTACAGCATTTGAAATTGATAGTGTTGTTGTGACTTGAAACATTGTAGTTGGTGCTGTCGGACGTCACCAATGATTTATAAAATTTATCTGAAATATATGTCAGAAACGAATTTTTTATTCATATTTCAAATCTGACAAAAAAAAAAAATAAAAAAATAATAGTGGTTGAATTTTAATTTTAAATATGTATTTATTTAAAAAAAAATATAGGAACTGCTTTTTGTTGGTATAGTTGAGTTTAGTGGCACTTTATACAGTACTTATTAAGTGTTAACAATGTCAGATGCTCGATGGCAGTGCTGTCACAGCGGAATAAATAACAATGCTATGATGGTAAAGGTGTTTATTAAGAATCATATTATCACCTAAATAACTACAAGACTTGGCTACCTCGATTAGCGAAATGTTAATATAATTTTATATTTCTACATCAACAACATGTATACTATAAATTAAACTAATATTATTTTAAATGTAAAATTGCCTGTACTTAATATGCTTACTTGCCTACTATTATCAGCGGTTTTATATATTATAAAATGTCTTAGTATTGTAAAATCAATATTAACCCTTTATAATAATAATTTTTTTAATTTAAAACATGAAACTTATCGCATAAAGTAAGTAACCTCAATGGATCAGATTAGGACAAAAGTTTTCAGAGTCTTTTTAGTTTTTTTTTATTAAAAAAGATAACTACAAAATGTCATTTAAAACAATAGGCAAATTTGATGCATAGTACAAATAAAAATGTTATATAAATAACTTGCAGAGAAAGCTGAGGACTTTTTATAGTTATTTTTTATCTTTTAAATCAGATAACTTTAAATAGTTTAAATAGGTATGTATTCTACATATCTGTAACATAGGAATATTAGCAAGTTAAACTTTATCCATTCTGGGTTTGCCACACGTAATATAATAAAACATAAGCGTAATTATGATTTTGTGTCGACGGTTATGGATATTTTTTAAAATAATTATTACGTGGCTTCTTTCAAAAGAATTTAAAATGTCTATAAATAGCTCAAAACGAGTTAAAATTATACCATTTAGACAATTATAAAATAAACAAATGGTGAAAATTTACAATATCTACAGTTATTAGTTTTTGATGTATATCAAAAAACTAAAACAGTTTTTTTTTCAAAGAATGGTTTTCCATAGTAATTCATTGAATTAAATTAATTTTTTATTTCAATACACCAGAGAGTACTTTTGACTACTTTGTGTTGACAACTTGACAACCAATTTACTTTCACATAATGATGAAACATGTAGGACGTAGGTAATAAATTAATTTTCAATGTTCTACCATACATTTAATGAAATTAATTTATATACCGGTATATGTATAACTCTGTATTTTGAACAGTATGTAATAATACGTATTAAACTACGTATTTTTGGCCAGACTGATATGGTAAGTATTAAGTAATATAATTTATTTTTTGTATCTTATTTAACTGATGAGGATAATGTAGAATTTCTAGTAAAATAATTAGTAAAATACAATACAGATTACAATGAAAAATTATTTCGAATAAGATACTTTTTGTTGTTGATATAATAACTTTACTGGGCTATACTTATTATTATGGGCTGAATAATCTTCTTCCATTACACGAACAACCAATGCATGCGAAAGTTTTCATTTGAAGCTCAATATCATGTTTTACCACTCTCACCTAAATATTTATATACTTCTTGAGGCAATAAACGAAATTCAAACAAATAATTATTTGAAAATGAATTGTTCAAAAACTNATTTGATATTTCACTTGTTGTGGTTGATGACGTAGTTATTGTTGCAGTGGTTGAAATTACTAGTGTCAATGTAGCTGGTGTTGCTGTACCTGGGAATATTGTGGTTGGTGATATGGTACTTGGTTTTGGTCTTGTTGTAGTTAGACATGTTTTGGTTGATACCATAGTCGTTGTTGAAGTGTTTGATATAATTGGTGTTATTGTGGCTGGAGTTATTGTTTCCGGAAACATTGTAATTTGTGACATAGTACGTGGTTTTGTTGTGATTGGTGTCATCACTGTTCGGTTAAGTTCGTCGTCGAACAGATTCATTCGATCAATTAGATCAAACCATTGAATCCTGTGGTCGGTGGTCGGTGGCATAATACTTGGTGTCGTAGTTTGAAATGTTGTGGTTGATTCAACGGTTGTTGTTGCAGTGTTTGAAATTATTGGTGTTATTGGTGTTTTTGTGTCAGGCAACGTTGTGACTGGAGATTGTGTTGTTGTTATTGTAGTTAGAAATATTTTATTCGATGACATAAGTTTCTTTTCGTAACATTTTTGCCTAAACATTCTTCTCTTTCGTTGTTTGCTTATCCATAATGGGTGCTGAGACCTTGCGGTTGGTGACATTTTACTTAGGTCTGTTATAGTTGTTGTAATTATTATAGTTGGTGTCATAGATGTTGAAGTTATCGTATTTGAAATTATTGGGGTTATTATTGCTGTTGTTTTTGAGTCAGACATTGAAGTTGTAGACATTGTACTTAGTATTGGTCTTGTATTAGTTGGATATATTGAGGTTGATGCCACAGTTGTAGCACTGTTTGCAATTAATGGTGTCATTGTTGTTGGTGTAGAAGTATCCAGAAATATTGTAGATGGAATTGTTGGTATTTGTGTGGTTGGCATTGTCAGATTTATAGATATAATTACTGTCGTTGATGCCATAGTTGTTGTTGTTGCAGTGCTTAAAATTATTGGTGTTACTGTGATTGGAGTTTTGGTATCTGGAAACATTGTAATTGATGACATTATACTTGCCGCTGGCGTTGTCGTAGTTGGAAATGTTGTGTTTGATGCCATAGCCGTTGTAACTGTGTTTAAAGTTACTGTTGTGCCTGGAAATATTTTAGATGAAATTGTTGGTATTTTTGTAGTTGGCATTGTCATTGTTGTAGATGGAATTATCGTGGTTTGAGCCATCGTTGTTGTTTTTACAGTTTTTGAAATTACTGGAGTCATTGTAGCTGGTTTATTTGTATCTGGAAACATCGTGGTTGGTGATATTGTACTTTTTGATTGTGTTGTCGTGGTTAGAAATCTTCTAGTTGATGCTAACATTAATTTTTCTTCATAATTTTGCCTAAGAATAATTTTTTTTCGTTTTTTGCTTATCCAACATGGGTGTTGAATTTTTGTGGTTGGTGGAATTTTACTTGTAGTTGGTTCTGTTGCGATTGCAATTATTGTGCTTGGTGCCATCGTTGTTGTTGTTGTTACAGCATTTGAAATTGATAGTGTTGTTGTGACTTGAAACATTGTAGTTGGTGCTGTCGGACGTCACCAATGATTTATAAAATTTATCTGAAATATATGTCAGAAACGAATTTTTTATTCATATTTCAAATCTGACAAAAAAAAAAAATAAAAAAATAATAGTGGTTGAATTTTAATTTTAAATATGTATTTATTTAAAAAAAAATATAGGAACTGCTTTTTGTTGGTATAGTTGAGTTTAGTGGCACTTTATACAGTACTTATTAAGTGTTAACAATGTCAGATGCTCGATGGCAGTGCTGTCACAGCGGAATAAATAACAATGCTATGATGGTAAAGGTGTTTATTAAGAATCATATTATCACCTAAATAACTACAAGACTTGGCTACCTCGATTAGCGAAATGTTAATATAATTTTATATTTCTACATCAACAACATGTATACTATAAATTAAACTAATATTATTTTAAATGTAAAATTGCCTGTACTTAATATGCTTACTTGCCTACTATTATCAGCGGTTTTATATATTATAAAATGTCTTAGTATTGTAAAATCAATATTAACCCTTTATAATAATAATTTTTTTAATTTAAAACATGAAACTTATCGCATAAAGTAAGTAACCTCAATGGATCAGATTAGGACAAAAGTTTTCAGAGTCTTTTTAGTTTTTTTTTATTAAAAAAGATAACTACAAAATGTCATTTAAAACAATAGGCAAATTTGATGCATAGTACAAATAAAAATGTTATATAAATAACTTGCAGAGAAAGCTGAGGACTTTTTATAGTTATTTTTTATCTTTTAAATCAGATAACTTTAAATAGTTTAAATAGGTATGTATTCTACATATCTGTAACATAGGAATATTAGCAAGTTAAACTTTATCCATTCTGGGTTTGCCACACGTAATATAATAAAACATAAGCGTAATTATGATTTTGTGTCGACGGTTATGGATATTTTTTAAAATAATTATTACGTGGCTTCTTTCAAAAGAATTTAAAATGTCTATAAATAGCTCAAAACGAGTTAAAATTATACCATTTAGACAATTATAAAATAAACAAATGGTGAAAATTTACAATATCTACAGTTATTAGTTTTTGATGTATATCAAAAAACTAAAACAGTTTTTTTTTCAAAGAATGGTTTTCCATAGTAATTCATTGAATTAAATTAATTTTTTATTTCAATACACCAGAGAGTACTTTTGACTACTTTGTGTTGACAACTTGACAACCAATTTACTTTCACATAATGATGAAACATGTAGGACGTAGGTAATAAATTAATTTTCAATGTTCTACCATACATTTAATGAAATTAATTTATATACCGGTATATGTATAACTCTGTATTTTGAACAGTATGTAATAATACGTATTAAACTACGTATTTTTGGCCAGACTGATATGGTAAGTATTAAGTAATATAATTTATTTTTTGTATCTTATTTAACTGATGAGGATAATGTAGAATTTCTAGTAAAATAATTAGTAAAATACAATACAGATTACAATGAAAAATTATTTCGAATAAGATACTTTTTGTTGTTGATATAATAACTTTACTGGGCTATACTTATTATTATGGGCTGAATAATCTTCTTCCATTACACGAACAACCAATGCATGCGAAAGTTTTCATTTGAAGCTCAATATCATGTTTTACCACTCTCACCTAAATATTTATATACTTCTTGAGGCAATAAACGAAATTCAAACAAATAATTATTTGAAAATGAATTGTTCAAAAACTATTCGTGCGAATGAGATTTCGACCGAGAAAGAGCATTTAATAGCTCAAAAAATACGCTACCTATGAAGAGGGTAAAATTAATTGACTATAAAATGTTAAGTCAATTTCTTTCAAATTTGTACTCACAAAATGCCAAAAACTTATTTAGAAATATGTAATAAAATTATAAAAAAACAATTATACAACATTATATTATATTATTCAATATAAGTTTAACCACTTAATTTAAACATAAAACCAAGTACCAACATTTTTAACCATACCTACATAATAAAAATAGTGTAGACAGTCCTAAGTCTAATATAAATGGGAAGGAACATTTTGAAACTTTTTTGTAAATAAAATAGTATGGTTTATACCATATATACTTTGTCTATATTTTGAGTGACCGCAACTAGTATGTAACCTTTTTGTTGGGTGACCGCAACTAGTATGTAACCTTTTTGTTGGGTGACCGCAACTAGTACGTAATTTTTGATGTTGACCGCAACTAGTATATACCGAAATAAACAATAGCACCTCCAACAGAACATTGTGTTTGTTTTCTATGAAGGAATTGTTTCTAGAAGTTATACAAGGATAATCAATTTCGATTATTTTTTCCAGAAAAATAAAAACAAAACTTTTTTATCCATGAGTATTTTCAATTAACTTAAAAATATTTAATACTAGCTTTCCCGCTCGACGTTGACCGTGACGAAGATTTTTTTTATAAAAACCTACATGTATGTAGGTACTAATCACTAATTATAATCATCGTAATAAAATAAATGTAACTTAATAATGGCAACGCTAAAGAAGAATATTTTTTTCAATAATTCGAAATTGCATGTACCAATGAGATTCCTTTTAGTTACGAGGTACTCATTGGGATTGAAAAAATAGGTAGCTATAGGCACCGTTTAAATCTCAAGGAATTATAATTGGTGTTGAAAACTGTCCAGTAGTTGTTGAGTCTATTAACATCCAACAATTGGTCAAAGATATAGTGACGAAATATCAAAATTATAAGTTAAAATTATTAGATCTTATAAATTATATTATAAGTAACCTGTGGCAAATATTTACATTTATTATACATTTATAATATGGTACCAATGAAAGCCATATTTTTATACTTCAGTTTCAATTTTCGGGGCAACTTTTCCTATGTTATTTTCAATAAAAACCTCATTAAAACTATTAAGAACATGAAAAAAGGAAATTAAGTAATGTGGTTAAAAACGGATAACATTTCATTTTTGTATATATACATTTAATACCTCCGTCAATTTCTTATTTTTATTTTAAGATTATAATATTATTAGTGTTTATTAACATACAAAAATCAGAATTAAAAAATGTCCATTAGTAAAAAAAAAGAAGATAATTTCTAACTCGTTGAACAGCTTATGAACATAGTTTTACCTGATTTTCAGCTGCTTGTGGACTACGATGCTGTGATACGAGTTTAGGTAACGCAAAATACGCACTCGAATTACATACAGACATTAAGTACAATATATTCATGAATCAAATAGAAAATTAAAAACTCACTGATTATCGATTGCGAAAAGAAACCACAAGTCACTCGTTGGTCTCTCGTCCCTATTACGGACACGTTGTTTCTAAGATGTTGCGATCGGACTCGATGCTGCACTGGTACTGCTTACAAAGTCGACATGGTCATTTTGACCCGCAGCGATGCAGTTTTATCAAACATTTTTATGTTTCCAAGAACTATACAGCTCTCCCTTCGAAGTCAAATCCCTTCATCGACCACACTCCTATCCGAATAGAAAAATGCCACATGTCTTAATACCTAACCCGGTGACCGTATGCAGTCCCTTTCTGTTACCATACATAAACATAATATTTTGGGTGGTCGTTTATTACGCCCGACGATCTGTTAGTAATTTATGCTGCAGCTGAATGCTGAATGATTACAGTATTTCAATAAGTGAACATATGCATATCGTAAATATTAGGAATAAAAAGGTACAGATAATATATTATCAGTTTTAGGAATTATTCAAATAAATTAAATTTTCTATTCAGACAAATTAATGATCGCGTATAAGTTATACTGTAAAACAATATGCTTATCGTGTATGAATAATTGGGCAGGAAAAATAATTGTTGTTTGTTTGGCCAACAGGAGAAGCTTCATTTATATTTACACATACATGATACATGTTATGGTCAATGAAGAACAAACTCATTTTCCAGTGCGTATTTGGCTGTATTGATGGTTGCAATTACTTTATTCACTTGTGAAAAAATAACCAAGATGTCAAAGTTAGATAGGAATAATATGTTTTGAAAAAGAAAACAAGTGTTATACCTATCTGTTTTCATGGACTTATGGTAAGCATTAGTATTTATAAAATTTATTTTGTATGAACAAATTCAATTTTTAATGAGCTCGGTGTCTTTTAAGATATTATTATTATTACCTGGGTCAAACGTTAAAACAAAATTGCAATTGAAATAATTCTAATATATTTCTTTATTCTGTGATTTTTGGTAGGTACCAAAAGGTCTAATTTTTAATGTAATTTTATTGTTATGTGGATAACATGTTAAAGAATAATAATATTAAACAACAAAAAACTGTGGAATTGTATTTATATACTATGTAATTATTGTGCTAGATCAAAATGTACTATTACCACTAACACAACATGGCTTCATCTTATTATCAAAAGTATAACAATACAATTTTTTTCTTATTTAGTTTGTCAGTCACAATAATGATCTACCATAATATAATTAGTGAGGCGGGTGACCATATCAATATAATATGATATTATTAATCACCTATTCTTCTCAAATCTAATAATTAGTGATTATTGTTACTACGTTCCAATAATACTATAATAATAAGTATCAATTACGAAATTGTTGATTTTTCAGCAATAATTACCGTATAATTGTGAAATAATTTCAGTAGCACGACCTCGAACTTTTGGTCTGGAATTCAAAATTTAAAGGACCTTCGTCTAAAGAGTAAAGACACGACTTGTTGGCTAAGTCAAATAGTTTAAAGAGTTTCTTATATTCGATTATTTTACTGTCCAATAAGTGCGTTATAATCCAAACTGCAACTATTTCCCAGTTTCCCAAAGCCCAAATATCCTGAAATATGAAAACACAAGATGATTGAGTGGATACAACCAAACTATTTTAACGTTTTGTATACGAATAAATGTAATAAGTCAATGCAAAAATATAAAATATGTAATACCCTAATCATTGCATTCGTCATTGTATTTTAAAAAAATGTTTGCAACATTTCTTAAGTATAATGAACAAATAAGTTTGAAAATATAAGCTTGTAACGAATTAATTGGACGTACTAACTCAAATAAAATTAGTAACCGAACAATGATAAAATATTAAAACACGAAAAGGTCACTAATCGAACCCTAATATTTTCTGCACAAGACAGAAACTTTATAAAATTTTATATTTTTCTAAATTCAGCCATTCGACTATTTCTGGTTATTTTTGTACTATTCATTTTTTAGTAGGTAGGTAGGTACATCATAGTGATTAGTGATCACGACACACGGGATACGAATTTAAACTATTTAAAATTATTTTTCAACCGCATTACTAAATAGGTAGATTCAACCATATAAAGTTACATACATTCAATAGTTATACCTACGTCAAGTTCAATAGGGAAACTGTTAATATTATTATATTAAATTTCATAAACAAAACTAAGCGAATAACTGTAAAATGTATTATTGAATTACCATTTTCCCATAATTTAATACTCGATTTTCACTATCATTGCCATGTCCACGTATTACAGCTCCTTGATGAAAATTAACACTCGACAATTCGTCGTATTGGTGTTGTGTACACCATAATGTAGAATAAGTTCATCGAAGGTGTTGGTGTGGAATATACGACTTCGAAGTTGGATGGAATTTTTTGAATTTAAAGAAAATTAATGTGTAGGACATTGTGTGTTATACTATGTAGCAAAAGGTGTAGGTTTATTAATAGTCAAATACACACTTTTACAATACTATTAATTATTTATAGTAAAATGTATTAAATAAAATATTATTTTAAACATCAAAAATGTCGAATAGGTGGATAACTAAATGTTTTAGAAAACGAATTGTTTTAAATAAATAATAAATATTGTAAACAAAAATATTGTCATGGTGATCTACCTATTTCTTTTCTCTTATTTTTTTGTAGGTACCTATTCCTTATATTATATGTCACCATTTTGTTATTACACTTCTATAACGATGTAACAATATACTTTTATTATAATTTAATATATTGTTTTAGTTCGCTATGATGTGTTCGTCTATCGTCGGAAAGAATTTAATAACTTAGTGACCGAATATACTGTAACTTACTAAATTATGCTTGAAATATAAATTTTGTGAACATAAATAAATAGTGATACTACTTCCATAATACTTCAATATTAAAACTAACAAAACCAGTACATTATATTATATGGCCTACAAAACTTCATGAAATGCCAAAAAAATGTAGCTATGATGACAAAATCTTAATAACTATACATTTGACTAGATGAAAGATATTAAATTATTTCTACAGAATAGTTTATTTTGCCCCCATGCAAAATTAAAAATTGTATAAAAAAAAAATTATCACAATTTCTATCTTTGTCAAAAAATGGGGGATGCTTATTTGGAAAAATTCTTAAATTGTAAAAAAAATCTTAGTGCTTACTGGAAAATATGTGCGTTATACTTAGGAATTACGAAAAATAGAATTTAAATAAACGCGTTGTTAAAATCAATTTGCAAATAAGAATGTATGATGATGTATGATGTATGATCACGATGTATAAATATACAATATATTCGGGTATATTATAGTTTATGTATGTATTAATAATTTACTACAAAGGTACAAACGTTATAGCTTATAATAATAATTTTTTTTTTTTTTGAGCAGAGATTATAGTTGTTACCCTCTTCCTTGAAATATTATTCAAACTAATTTCGAAAATGATTTTAGAAAAAAAGATCGATGTATTATAATGTTTTTTTTTTCATTTCATATAGAAATGCGAGAACATGAAATATATTGTATTTAATCGAAAAGGATAAAAAATCGTCCAGAAATCTCAACCATACACTTCCATATACCTACTACTGGAGCTTGGTATTTAATTTACCATACAAAGAAACAATAAAAGCTGCTAAAATAATCACAGAATAACATTCGAAACGATGCTTATATTTTTTTATCTGGACGGTATCGTTAATATAAATTATTTGTAATGTTAATTTTTTTTTTTTAATCAACGAAGCATATAATAAACCGTGTACGAAATAGTTGACGATGAGGAGGAGAAGGGGAAAAGGACGTTTACGATTTTTCTGGTATGACATTAAAAAGAATAAAAAAAACAAAATGCACTCGTGGGACGACGGACCATCGAACGATACGAGGCAAAAAATACAGTGTTGATTTTTATTAAAGCGACGACGCGGAAAAAAAATTTGTAGAAAAAAAATCCCGGCCGCTTTCATGGGCCATAATCGTAAACGATAAAAACGATGATAGTCATCTACATGATAAAAAAATATATCTATTATGCGCTGTCCCGAAAACGAATTTTCTCCTACACACACCAAGGAACTGAACATAGGTAATCCTGCAGCCTTTCGTTAGCATCGGACAGACTGATGACATTTTAATATTATTAAGACATCGTACCTTCATCGGGAAAGCCACTTACGCTAATGAACTTCATCGCGGTACATCCTTCCGAAGTTCCGAAGTGCGCAAGTACAGCGATATTATTCTCGGTACTATACGTGATGGGTAACCGACTCACTGAGCATATAATAATATATAATACATATTATTTATTACTAGACGAATATATTAATATGATTAATATTGAAATGAACACTTATGAACCGGCCGTATTGATCGAATACAGTCGACAAAGAGTCTGAATTCTCTGAAGTCGAAATGCTATAAGAAGTTCTGTACACACGTTTTGTCCAAGCACTTCAACACTATTATCACTCACGTCTCGATCGACTGAACATGACTGACGACTCCTCGACGTGGCCCATAGCGAAGTCCGTGGCCTTTTTAGACGCACTAACTTTTGCTCGCGTATACAGTCATATAGGCCATCGTGTAAACCGGAGGGTTCGCACTCGTGTTCTACTTGTCATTTATCTGAGTCAATACATTCGCACATAATATGTATACGTAAATTATCTATGTAAATCGTGTCATATGGCTCAAAAACAACGCGCTTCTTCGTCGGGCGATGACGTCTGCCATCAAAACCTCCCTGTGGTTAGTGTATTGGCATCGCCATAACCTTATTTCACCTTTCTTTTTTTTCGTCCCATGCTCCTGAGTCAAATCTACAGTCATCGTGGATGGTCTCTACATAAAAAAAAAAAAATGCCTCACAAAGTATATTACCTAATAATAACATACAACACGAAGTCTTCGGTCAAATTTGAGTCGACGACGATATATAGTTTTTGGGCTGATGATATTGATAGCCAGATAGCGGACACCAGTATCGTGATATTCGAACCATTATGGGTATAAACACTAAAACACTGTCAACGGCCCTGTATCGAGCCATAAATCTATATGGTATAATATACGGTATTTTACTGGTATAATGGTATACCGTTCAAGCGTTGTGGTATTCGAGTGATAACCGGTGTACCGAAAAAAACTATAATAGCCATAAGAGTTCTTTCCGATTGGAAGACTCGAATTTTCCCAAAAATGTAGATTGAGGTTCTGACGACGGACACCTGTTTTTGTCTTTCGGGAGAGGTGTAATAGTAGTTTTGCGGGTTCGGAGTTTGCAGGACGATTTCGATGGTGATTGGTCGATGCTGGAGGAACAAAAAATAAAATATATATATAACGATAAAACTTCAACTATCAAGTATAACAAAAAACACGTATATAAATTAAATATGTACACGTGGAAAGTAATTATAGTATAATATAATATAAGAATACAGTAATCTAATTCAATCGACTGCGAAGGAAAATAGAAACATTAGCAGCCTTTCATTGTCGTTTTAAGCTTTTAAATGAAAAAAATTCAATCGCTCAGTGCGCGAGGAGGCCGTATAATATTCTTTGTTTTATTTTTAAAAATAACAATTGCAATAAAATCGCTTTGTGCCCGGGTCCGATAAATCAAAACAGAGGTAAATATTAAATTGTATTACTGCTACTGTTGCAGTGTTCGATGTGTCGAGCGCGCAATTTATGCGTCCGAATTAAATTATATCTACGAAATAATATAATATCGTCGTCGCCTGCTGCAGCAGCAGCGTTATCACAAAATTGATTTTTCTAATTTTCAATTATTATGAATATAAATTATACCGTTTCGTTCGACGAAAACCCCCGCCCAAATATAGTCCCGCCGTTGTTTTATAGTTCCTCCCGCCGAACGATTTATTTTTGTTCGCGCAGATCCAGAGACGCAATCTCATATTATAATTTATCGTCTCCGACGTCGTCGCCGCCGATACAAAAATAAAAAATAATAATAACAATGTACATACGTATATATATTCTACGAATACAACTCGTCCGGTTATTGATGTGCCGGCGAACGCGTTGAAACTGTTCGTCATATATAGTTTTGCGAAGACGTTTTGCATATAAATTGCGCGGGCCCGAGTCACGGACAACAGAAATAAATTATGACGTTATCCGAAACTTCAAAAACAACGTGTGAACGGTTCTGCACTCGGCCCTGACCTGAGGAATATACGTCGTATTATAGTTGACATTATTATTATTATTTTTTATTATTCGAATTTCAACTCTGTGCTGCCGTATCATTATGCGTAATAATTCCAAAAGTTGCACGATAAATCCTCGCCCTTAAAAAACTTAATCGCACATTTTCACACGTCTAATGTGCACACCATACATGTGCTAAGTTTTCGGCAAAATATCCGCGACGGTAAGACGCGTCATGATTTAATGATTCTTTTTATTTGAGAAACAAAAACAAAAAATACTCAAATATGGTGCAAACGTCTTAGACACTTTTATAATAATATTTCACCTCATGACCTCTTTCATACAGAGCAATTTTTAAATTACCTTGAACATTAAGTTCGTTAGTCAGACTTGGTACTCACCTAAATCTGCTTAAAGAGATATTCCCGAGTGCCCACCATGTTTTCATCATTTAGTTTAATTTATAATACTAAATTAAAATTTTTAGAATTTTTCGGTATACAAAGGAGTGTATTTTTCAAATACTTTAATTTCTTCAATACAATATTTAAAGAGTGGCTGTTGCAATACAAACTCATTGGTAACCACCAGTTTTATTGTTAATAGTTAAGAAGATGATTTGTTTTAGAAATGGTAATGTTTATCATTTAATTAATCGTTTATATGACGTATAAATATTAAATGAAAATTAGAGCTAAAAAGTGGATTGACCAATCAATTTACGCAAACTTCATCAAGTTTTGGTTGTGTTTGGATCTGGCTATGTATTTTTTTGTTATTAGACAATCGGTTAAGTTTTTTTTTTAAGAAATTCAAATATTTCCACACATCTGATTTAAGAATCAACAATCTCTTTTTTTTAAACTTAAATCGATGACACAAATTAATTGCAATTAATAATATTAAAATTATAACATTTGAATTGAGATTGTTCTGAGATAACCGGTGGGAGTGAATAACTATGTATTCAGAAACTCGTAATCGTTTCGTGTATGAACGAATCTGCAGGTACCTATGTATATGTAGTTGTATTGTATATGAATAATATTAGCCATTGTCTTATTTGTAAGTCCAATAATCATTCTCAAATACCAACAGCTTGTAAAATCATCAAAGTAATATTATTACCATAATTATTAGAGGATATCATATATTATTATTGTGTAATACATGCTACGTGTGAATCAAACTCAAAATTCAACAATCCACATATTACGAGCATTAATTAAAATATAATATGACTATTGAAGCGATTCCATATACGATCGTTTGTTGCACGAAAAGTACCTTCACGTGCATATTATTATTATTACCTATACTCAGCTGCACTTGAGCATAGCATTATAGTTGTCACGGGAACCGCATACAATATATATATATATATATATATTATTATTATTATTATATTGGTTTTCACTTCAAAGAGTCATTAACGGCTTTGTCTAATGCATTTCTCGCGGGCGGAGATCGGGAAGGTTCCTTGATTGACAAAGCCCGTGGCCGAGTACTAAGTCACGTGTACGTACCTACCTATATTCGGTTACCCATCCTGCGAACACGGCGGCGGCCCGAGAGTCCTATTTGGCTAATGACGGTGACGATAATTACATCACGTATACGGTTGCAATATGTGTGTGTGCATGTGCGCCATTAATGTGTCCCGTGTTCGGTGTCGGAAGATCTGCAGGCCGCTTTCGTATTGTTTAATGTATAACGACCTCAAACAACGAAACTTCATTAGACTAAACATTTGCAGACCGACCGACCGACTGTTATTCATAGTGTTTCGAGATGGTGATGACCTGACACGGTCAAACGTAGACCGTACCTTACAATACTATGATATTAATATTATAATATTATTATAATAAAACGCTGCTATGTTCTGTAGCATTCAATTAGCGCATGTCATCCGATTCGGTGGCACTCGGATAACAACCTTTATAGTTATTTCGATTCCGCTTCAAGTTTTTGACGTTTAATTTTTTGGTTTCTGATTCCGGTTTCATATCTCGAGATAATAATATATTTTAAAAAAGGGTTACATGCTTTTAAGTTGTAGACGTTTTTCATTGAAGTCCGGCGGTATTTTCATTCAGTAAAACGTTTTGGGTTAATATCATACCACTAAAACACTATTTTACTGTACTTAATTTTATTTGTTTTTAGCTCAAGTTAGGTTTTTAAAGATCACTGATATAATAAGTCTTAAATTAATGACACATACAATAATCAATGTTTTATTATAATCTAAATATTAAGTGGACAAATGTTACAAGTCTGTACTAAAAAAATGCATTAAGATTGTCATTTAAAAAAAGTTTCATTTAATTTTTAAAGGTACATTACAAGTAAGCCAGTTGTAACACTGTAAAACAAAATACTACAGCAACAATTATTTATTGAAAACCTTAAAATTTCTCTCCTGTAAAATGCATTGTTTGTAGCATACAATTTTTGGCCTCCTAGCCGTCGATATTATCATGCTCGCTATACGTACAATGATATGAAAAATTAATAAATAAATACAAAACTATACAATTTTTCAGTTGACCATATATTATTATATGCGCTTGAATTCACTTCGAGCACGATAATCAGGCAAACAATAATAAGTTAATAAAAAACGTTAGGTGTATTCTATACGTATATAGATCCCTCAGCTCTGCTCGTGTAGCTTTAGGTACCTACCAATTATAATACACATATTTGTCACTTTTCCGGCCAGGTGAAAAGCCCACTCGCTGCAAGACTACGCGACGACGACGACGAATTCGGTTGACAGATCGCCGTTCGTTTGTTTGACAAATTCGTCCGTCCGCGAAATGTAATCTCAGCGTAATCCTACTGCGACTTCTATCGGCGCTGTCGCTTTTCCCGGAGCCGGCAGCAGGTGCGTTTTGTCCTGTTTTAATGTTTTCCGCTGTTGTTTGACGACGGGTGTGGTGCTCTTCCGTAGGTATACCTACAAACAATAATATATTATATTTTCCACGTCTATATGAGAACGGGTCGTCGTCATTTTCGGACGTTGTCAATTCACTGCGAGACGATCATCAGTAAGTTGTAGGTCCCTACTTACCCGCACTATATTATATACGTATAACAATAATCATTTTTTTTCAGTTTACTGTTTAGTGTCTGTGTGCGAATAATCGAGTCAAGTTCATTCGCGGCAACGAATTAACGCGATAACAATCGGTCAGCTTTCAGCGAGCCGAAGGCATTAATTTTTGATTTTATCCATATGTGTGGTTGTAGCCATATGTGTAGTGTGACCCACTGCGTAACGTCAATGCTATAATATGGACAAAATCGTATCAATGAGTCAGTGAGGTTTCAAATGGTTCTATAATAGGGGCGGTGGGCTTATTTTTAGATGCAACCCCTAGCTAGTAGAGTGGATACAACATTTTGGTTTTTGCCAAACAAAATACAATTTGTTTAGAACGTTAAACTATGAGATGCATTTTCAATTAAATAAAACAATTGTACTAATAAAAACTCTGGATATTCTTATAATTGCACCAGTTGTAAATACAGCTGTCCGGTTGATCGCATATCATATGTCTATCAATACTATTATCATGGAAAAAGTACCCATATGATCTATATTGTTGATGCACCATATTGTATGATGACTCTGATTAACAATTCTAGGTTTAAGTATTTTCATTATCAGAAACAAATAATTAACTGTGACATCAAAAAATGAAAATGGTTTTATCAGATAGTGAAATAAAAATATTATTTGCGTTAAGTATTTTTTTTCTGTTAATATTAAAAGGTAACATAATATTATGTATGTACTATTATGAATATTGAAAAAAGATCAGGGGGCCATATTGAAGTATTTAACATTAGAAAACAATATCTTTGATTACTTATTAAAGTATTGAGATGCAATACATCTTTTATTAAACCGGGTATTACGAAAATCAGAAAATATCAAAATAAAATAAACGGCCAATAAAAAAAAAATAAGATGCGTTTATAGCAAAAAAAAAAAATATAATAACAAATATATTCTTGCGGTGAAATCGAAATGTTTTGCAGTAAACCTACTCTAAAGGAAACCTTATAATATTTTAAAATCGATGTCCTACCCTGCTATAATCTTCTCTGTTTTTTCAAGGGAATTCGTTTTTGTTATATAAACAAATTTCTCAAGCCCAAACGCCGTGCTTTGCCTCAATTTCTCATCGATACACACAGACAGATTTATAACCATAATGGAATTTAAAATGTCACGTCTGTCGGAAAACAAATCGATGACATAATTCGGCAGACTGCGGGACATTAGAATAGATAATTCGCGAAATGTCTATGCAGCTCACTGATGAAATTCAATTTATTAACAGCGCACTGCTTACAGTCCTCAGACGGTTATAATATAATATCATTAATACTCAATATTGAGTATATGCGTCGTATTGTAATAGCTTATCCCGAGACTTTAATCAATTTTTAAATTATAGTGCATCAATATATTATAATATGATATTAATTCAAAGTCGTTTGAATTTTTCTTTTCCCTTAAACGCATAATATCAGCTATAACGACGGTCTACGATGTACAAGACCGTTTGAAATAAAAAAAATTTAAGTCATTAGTCTGATGCTGCAGTTAAACCATTACACGGCGGCCGTTATCAAATTACGAAACGTTGAAAACATATTATTTTACTTGATCCATCAACTTTTTTTTCTACTTGGGGCAAGTGCCACTACATTATAATAATATTATGCACGAGTCACATCAAAAACTAATTTTCCAACCTTCAGGTCCAGCAAATCAGAATGTATACGGTTGGATGCATTTTTAGAAGCACCGACTACAACAGCTAGTGTTATGTCGTGTGTGTTTAGACCCAACGAGGGTTTTGTTTAAATTATTTATAATTTCATATTTTCCACCGATATAAGGTAAGCACGTGCGCAATGACATAAACACGATTGTTTTAGAAAGCCGATTTGTAACACTGCACAAGGGTTAAATGTTAATATTATGTGTCAACAGTATACGGAAATAAGGCATAAAATACGAAAACAGTTGCTAGTCGCTACTTGTTTAATGTTGGAGGTAGGTAGGTATTAAATATTATCGTATAGTTATGCACTTTAGTTGCATTTCTATGGAGAAAATCTGAATGAATTCCCAAATATTGTACACAACAAATTACGTACACCCACATTGTATATACGTACGTAGGTCATGACGTATTAAAAAATGCGATATTGGTTTAAGACGTTTAAGTGGACACTTTTGTTATTCGTTTACAATATTGATAAGTAGTTTAAATTCGTAAATATAGAGAAAGTTGTAGTGTACTGGTGTGCTGTTAATTGTATAGATTCTTTTGTACCCTGGTCAGTTTACTACTAATACTACCCTCTCTGTGAACCAAACAGAGCAGTAATCAACCGCGGACATTTATATTTTATTAAAGTATTTTCTATAGTTACTCCAAAATATGTAGATTAAATACGTAAGATATTTGGTTTTTTTACATCGTGGTTCATTTATCGTTTGAAACCAATCTTTCATAGTTAAATATATGATACAATATATAAATGCCATAGTCAATTTCGTAACGCACATTTTTTTCCAACACCTGTTGCTTCATGAACGAAAATAATGTGTTTCGGATGTTTTTATATACAATTCGAACACTTATTCCGTCACTCATACATATGGGATAAGTACGTAAGGCTGTAAACTAAGGACGAAATAATTTTAAAAGAAGAAACATTTTATCAAGAACGTCGTTTATTGACTTATATTTTATTAAGAATTATTTTATATATTTTAGTTAAAGCATAACGGAAATAAAGAGTTGCTATAATTAAAACTTAAACATTTTGAGTGTTCTGCAGTATTTAAATTTTAAAAAAAGTTGGACTCTTAAAATTTGTTTTATTTTTCGGCCTTGTAGGTTCGTTACGAAAACTTGAATTATTTCTATAGCACCGATTTATAATTTTCCAGTTTTTAAAAATGTATTACAATTTACAATTACTGATATAGTCAAGTGCAATAAACAAAATGTATTTAAAAAGATGTGTTCGATTTAATTACAATGATGTGCACTGCAATAACAGTAATAGGCAATATATGAGCTCGGTTGGGACTTCGAGGCGAGTGAATAATTTTCGTCTCTGATAAATGAAACAGATTCAGACGATAAAATCATCAATAATATTTTAGGTGTATACAATAATTATGTATTGCCATGCGTATCGTGGGCGTAAAACGTGACTGAAAATAATATGTCATTGCGATTGATTAAATTCTGCGGAATAACACGTATTGTAGGAGTATTATACATATACCGTGTATGCGGTTTTAACCACCGGCGTTATCTGCGCACTTTTAGGAATATTTTACAATACACGTACCTATACAACTCCAGTAATTTAGAGAGTCGTGGCAGTTGTCGTCGTCGTCGTCGGTGAATAAAATAAAAACGTGTCGCAATCCTCGAGATTTCGAATCCGGGTGGAATACTTATAATAAGAACATCGGGATGCGTTCAACTTTGGCGCCACCGTGACGTATCTCTCTCTCGCGGATAACACGAAAATATGAGAGGGTTATTATAATATTATTTTTATCATAATAATTTTATTACGAATGACAATCGTAATAATATATTAATATATTATATTATTCTCTCGCCGCGAAATCCGGTTTCACTCGCAAATCAATACCTATATGTACGCGGATGAAGACGACCCGGAAAAATGGCGTGTCAGCGGTACATAATATTATTATATACATGTTATAATGTAATATAATATATGCAATGCGTCTGATAACGGCTTATCCCGCACAAAAACCCATAAAGATTTCCAGCACACACTCGCGCGCGCATAATTGTATGCGCAGGATAAGCATAAATGGCAGGTACTCCATCATTCCAGCGGCGGTGGCGGTGGAGACGAAGTCATTCGTTTTATATTCATTTTCAAATTTAATGCTATCATTTATATCCCCCACCGGTAGCCCTCAAAAATAATAGTAATATCGTGGTATTGTAAATATATAATAATATATAGAAGCATCTATAGAGGTGTGTACATATCGAAGATTACAAACATCCACTAACGGAATATTTTTACGACGCAAAAAGATTTGACTGGTATATAGAGTAGCCGGTCACTCGAAGGCATCATAGGCATTACTACGAAGTTAGGGGGTCGGTCTTAAGACGTAAAATGGATTATAATAGTATTCTATACTTTTTTTGTTTTATGCTTATACGTTTACCTAAATGAAGTAACACATTGTGCCCCTTACCCTTCCACACATATTCCTGTTCCTTTTATTGGTATACGAATTACCAATATTTTAAGCACCAAACGGTAATATAACAAAGACCTTATACGACTCATTAAATTTGTAATATATTACCCTAAAAGCCATATCCGAAGAGTCTTATATCCAAAACTACAAAAATTCCATAAAAATGTCCTTGATCACTCGAATCATCTTATTTTCACCCTTTTTTTTATACCACAATTAATCTACCTATCGCTAATGTTGAAAAAAAAATCTCGCAATCTCCTTACCAAGTACATAATCCAAATTTAAAAGAAAAAATATGCCCAAGTTCGAATCTTTGAAGTTATATGTCATTGCAGGAAGCTACTGAGCCATTACGTTCAACTATTCATTTATTGAACATCACTTATGCTAATTGAAGTGAAACTTTTTTACCTTATGTACAACGACAAAATAAATGTAACAAATTTATGCTCACGACACTAAATTCCCATGCCAATGAAAAATAAATAAAATTTAAATCATATAAATCTGATTATTGTTATATTTTTTATTTATGTATTTAGATATTTAATAATAGTGTGGAATAGTAGGATGAAACGTCGTCTTAATATTTAGTGTGAGTTAATTTAATCTATAATAATTATGTAATAATCATGTATTCATGTTTATAATAATAATTATTATAAATATCAAAACGTTTGTAGGGTATAATAATGTATTATATTATTATATTTCTAATACACTTTAGTACTGGTAAAAATCAAATAGTTCCAGTGGTAATTTGATTTTAACTTGAAACTTTAAAAAATAAATAATGTCTAGAACTAATCTATAATGAAATGAGAATAAATAAAAATAATCAAACAAATAAATCGTCAAGTCCATGCAAGTCCGTACAGCTAGATCATTCATTTTCAGGAAAGCTAGATATCATTAAAAGCTACGAAAGAAGTTATATTTCATACTTGCGTGTTTCAAATAAACACTGTTTTTTTGATACATGAATACAAATTGTGAATTTTGTTACTTTAATATTAAAAAAAAAAAAAAAAAAATGCAGTAAAACATGATATTATACGTCTATGCATCATCATATTGGTTTCGGTGGCTCTGATTCTACACATCGTACTAATAATTAATATGTTATACGAGTTTGATGTTGTTCAGAAGCAAACGTGTGAACATAATAATACATTATAATACCGGGTTATTGTAAACACGACTAACTTTTGTGGTCAATATCAGTGGCGCACCCAAGGGGGGGGGGCTTTGGGGCTTAAGCCCCCCCCAAAAATATTTTTTCATTAAATTACACATTATTATAGAAAATATAGACAATGATAAATGATTATGTTTTATTTTCAAATTTTGTTATTATATTAGATATACACATATAATATATATATAATAGTTCAATACTACGCGATAAGGTTTGTGACAATCAATATACTCTATGGTGGCTATCGTCGATTTTTATTTCGTTGAAAATTATTTTTAGATTTATAGATACTATAACGATTACGTACGGTCGACTTTGATTGTTAACTACGATAATAATGATAATTATGACTTTCGACTGTCTGTGGCATGAAAATCTCGTTTAGATAATTCAGTCTGTTCGATTTTTTCTTTGTGATAGCCGTGTGCCTGTGTCGAATGTGCGTATGAGTAAAAAAAAAGCTGATTTAAAATGAGTCAAAAACGAAAGTCAAATACTCTTCTTAAGTATGTTAGTATTAAACCCAAAATTTCAACTATCAATGAACCGCTCAGTCCTCAAAAACTTTTTGCTTCACCGTCACAATCAACATCTGATATTGTTGGTAATTATGAAAATTTGTCTTCTTTCGATATATCATTATTTGTAAATAAAAAACTTGACGATAAACAAAAAATTCAAGTTTTACAAAATGTGTGGGTCCCAGATAATAACTGTAATTTTCCTAATCAACAAATTGGCAATCAAAAAAGAAAATTTAATATACTATGGTTAACTAAATACAAATGGTTAACATATTCAAAAATTGAAGATAGTGCTTTTTGTAAATTTTGCGTATTATTTTCACCTTCTGAGGCTGGTTATTGTTCAAACCAATCACTTCATACATTTGTTAAAAAGGGGTTCAATAATTGGAAAAAAGGCTTAGAAAAATTCGAAAACCACGGAAGTTTAAATTATCATAAAGAAGCTAATTTAAAAGCGTTACCAGTAAGTACAAGTACGGCTGAGAGGTCGTTTTCCACACTACGGCGAATTAAAACTTATCTCCGGAACACAATGGGACAGTCACGTTTAAATGGTCTGGCAAATCTTCACATACATCGAGAAATACAAATTAAAGAATCCGAAGTATTAAAAATTCTTTCTGAAAAGGGACCCAGGAAACTTAAATTTTAAATTTATTTGTCATAATATTTAGTTATAAATATAATTATATAAATATTAAATACATAATAATATAACATATGTCATATGATAATAATAAACAAAAGTGGTTATTTAAAAATTAGTTTTAATTGTTTACTTGTGTGTAAGGGAAAAGAAAAATTATTAAGCCCCCCCCAAGCAAAAATTCTGGGTGCGCGCCTGGTCAATATACCTACGATCGTTCCCCATCGCGCATATCGTTATAACAATATTGATAACCGTATATAATTAATATGAAAGGTACCAGTGTACGACTCGTTTATTAACACATAATATTATGAACCTTTTCCTGCAGTCGTATAATATAATTATAACTCGGCGGCGTTGTTCAGTAGGTATGCACGCGTTTACATTAACTTCGTTCGTTCGACGGCAAATAATTTAAATAAATGTACGTATGGCAATAAAACCCTACATTGGTATATTATTTCATGTATATTTCATGTTACAGGTTGCATGTTCAATATTTTTGACGACCTACATCGTAAATCCAGAACCCGCAAGGGGAGGGGGGAGTGTTTGAAAAATCGGGTTTTTTCTTCTAATAACTCACGAATAACACGCTAAAATATGTAAAACATACATTAAAAAAAAGTTGTTAACGAATATTAATGAATATTAATATTTTACTCTCATTGACATTTCAGTGCCCGAAAATTGGTGATTATGGTGATTATCCTGTTATATAGGTACGTTTACTGCAATACGTAAATTTAATGCCACGATTTATGATTCTTGTGAAGTACTTACCTATAGGTGGTAGTGAATGCCGCTCGGCGTATAGTCTTAATTGACATATAATATTGTTAATTAGCGATTCACCGACAAATCACTTTCCAAAGTAAAATAATTCGGATTTCGGTGCATAATAATTGATAAACAAATTGTGTGCGGCGTTCTGTTTCAAAATCGCGTATTAGTAAGTTCCAAGTTTGTGCGTGATTTAAGCAAACGTTGGTTAAAATCTCGACAGTATTATATAAACTTGTTTGAGTTAGTAAGTATACATATATAATACGCATAATTATACTATCTTAAGCAACATATAAATACGGCGCGGCGCTAAAGGTGTACCGAACCGTCAGGATATTACTTGTTGAACTTGTGCCGGAAGTCTATTTAAGTATTAGCTGATGAGGCCACAATATAATTGCAAAGTTTAATGGAAATCGTTGCAGACACGCTCGCCGAATCCGCCAACTGTACGTCTGAACAATCAAAACGTCGTCGGTGACAGAAACCACGAGTCGGAGAGAAATGCTATTGCGATGAATCTGCCGAGATAGTTTTGGTCGACAAGTGCAAGAGGTATATTACACATTTACACCTACTTACTTAGCATAAATTCGTCAATATTACCCATCTATCAGCTAATAATATATTGTTATTGTGAAACCACTGCAGGTTGCAAATACCCCAGTATACGCAGTATAGTTGACGGCGAAGGAATGGAAAACAATTTGTAGGTATTATAATAAAATAATTTTTCTTTATAACTATTTACGCCTCAATTGGATTTCTGTAATACATTACATTTTAAAGATTTGCACTAAACATTTTAAATAATATGATACATGATGATAGGCTTATGGTAATTTAATTGTATGTTATTAATCTATGCGTATATGCCATATTTTCTGGATCAGGTTGTAATTGTATAATATGCTCTTCGCTATCCATCGTGGATGGATCCGAACAGTTTCACAATTTTTTACAATTTTTGAACAGTGTAATTAAAATATACAGATCGCAGACACATACATATCGAGTTCTTCGTCGAGTTCTGACGTTAAACGATCTGTTCGTGCGTATAAATTTACTCACAAGTTACATATACTTACTATACTACTACCTACATCGTATTATAAAAAACTTAATTTTTTATTATTTATAACAATTTGTAGGTACTCTCTTTGAACCGATTCCTCACAACGAATACCTAAGCGTTAATGTGTAAAGTACACATAGTTTATAGTTTTCATCGGTACACGGATCTGCACGATCAACACGACTGTCTATATTCAGCAAATTAGTACGACGTAAAATATTAAAAATTCACAACGAAATACCGTGAAAAATGTGCCGTGTGTATGCCGTACGTGAGTGTGACGTACGAGTTTGTGTGTCTATGAAAACAGAGTGCACAAAAAACACCGAAAACGGTGTGCATTTGAAAAATACAAGAGTTTGAAAGTCACAGGTCATATAGGGAGGAGCTATAATGATCCGATAGCTTAGTCTCATTTTCCTCAAACAGAATTTAAAAATATCCATAGGGTACTGGGTATAATATATTATACCTAAGTAACTGAGTGATACCGAGTGTACCCTGCTTTTGTGGACACGTGGTATGCGTTCACACCGCAGCTGCGGCTTTATCGCGTAAGAGCATCTCGTTAAAACGACGGACTGCCAAAAAAGAAACGCTCTTTGGGATGGGTTCCAACAAATCACACCGTACGTTATCTCGTCTGTTCGGGCGATGTGCCGTTGACGGTTCGCCGAAGAAGAGAAAAATAATAATAATAGTCGAAGTAAAAAAACTACAATCGGATTTCGGCATGTGCGTTCCCTCGAACGTCGTCATCGTGTGCCACGGGTGTTTATCTCTGCTGAAAATCTCCGACGCCGAGAAACCCCCCTCGACCCCGTCGACCCTTTTTCGGTAGGTATACAACTGTGGTCGTCGGACGACGACTGGTGCGGATCGTTATTATTATTATTATTCAAAAGTGTCATTCGGGCTTTCGATTGTTTTCCGGGCGGAACACGGACCCGACGACGAAGAGTTATGCGCGTCCTTAAAAAAAACTGTCAAACCCTACGCACCCTCCCCCGTTGATGTGCCAGTTTGCACGTCAGATAAAACCCCCATATAATATACAGGATCTTCCAAATCGTGTGCGACAAAAATTGTGGGAATTTCGTTGGTCGTTACGCGAATCCCACCGTTTTTGGAAGACCCTGTATACCTGCAGCTACCATAATAACATGTAAGCGCCTGCGCACAACCCTGTCCGATAAACGCGCGGAGAGGAGGTCACCGGTGTAGCGTTTTTTGTATCCGTCAGTGACGGATGTTGACTTTTTTTCCGACTGTTTTCCTCTATTTTTTCAATAACGCGTCATTATTATGCGAGGGTAGTTGAAAATCCTTTAACGAAACTGCAGTATGTGTGGCGGTGACGTAAACATGGATTTTCACCCTTCTGCAAAATAAAAATATGTTATAAACAGCTGCATATAATGATTAAAAAAAAAACCATAAGTACATAGTCTCTCTATATTTTACGTCTGTGTACAACAGCAACAGCTCATATTATTATATCGATACCACGGAGATATTATATTACGAATAACTATAAATCTACAAGTATATTATTTAGTTATATATTTTGTATTTTATATAATATACCTGCTAATTTGTTTGGACAAATAATATGATGTTATTTTTATAATACTTTCTGTATATTTTACGAGTAGGCAATATAGTTTTCGGTTATTATGTAACTTGTATTTTAAACGGCAGAAGGTTCGAATCTTTTATCGAAGATTTCGCTTCAATTTATTCAAAAATACCTAGAAAATCATTAGCTGATGAAATAATAATAGTAAGCATTTTGACTCTAAACAAGTGAATTATTGGAAAACATTCATGTTTTTGATGCGACGACTTCCGTATCTAATATAAACATCTCATATCCACATTTCACCGAGATGACTATCTCCATATAACTTGTGAAATAAGTCTGGAATTTTAATTTTATAACCGATGCAGATAAGATGACATTTTTCAATAAACATCGTGGTAATATGCTTAAATTATGCATACCTACGTATATCGAACATTTAATAGTTAAACGTATGTAAATTTATTTGATATTCTTGTAATTCGAGTAGCGCTCACGACTCATTATTGCCATGGATCATGATAATAGCTTTATTAATGACTGAAACAACCTTCGGTGTAAATAAGAATGAAAAATGCTTGAAAAATACTATATAATAATACTAATATGTAACAATATCTTATATCTTCAACGCACTTTGTGTCATAGTCGTTAGGGCGAATGCCTGTGATTTGTTTAAATGTTTTTCAGACATTATTTTATACTGTATAGTTGTTGTTACTTTCCTTCGTTCCCATAGAACCAATTACCTAACATGAGTATTAAGTATATAATATACAATTAGTGTTTTTATTTTACCAGACATATAATAATATCATGTATGTCATATAAATATACGTATATATACCTAATTTTAAGTGCGGGGAGAAGGATAAATGTGTTTTTTTTATGATCATCAGCTGCAGATCGCCTCTCCGGTCGTCGTCGTAGTAGTAGTAGTAGTCGTAGTCGTAGTCGACGTGCTTATGAAATTTCACATTTTATTACAATAAAATGTATTTAAGGGCTTGAAAAATTTAAAAGAGAAAAAAAAACCTTAAGCAGCTGGCCAACGCAGAAGTATAACCATATAATAAGACCTCGCGCCGGTATTTATATGGACGTGCATAAAAGTATAATATTATTATGGCAACTGTTGAATAAAAAGTGCTTTAAACGAGATTCTTTTATATATTGCATAGCACCACAACAATAATATAATATAATGTAACGTGTGCTGTACAGACGATGTGATCAACCGTTGTTGTAATGTTTTAAGACCTTAAAATACATTTAAAAACTTCTTACTATATGTACATACACCACGGTGGGACAGAACTCTGCAGCAGGTATGTACCACGTTCGTGTGACGATAAAACGAAATTTTCACGGTCGATAAAAATTAATAGCGTTTCACGTGTATTATAACAGCGGTGGTATGAGTGTTAATAATAACACGTGTGTATATGTAAATAGTGTATATGCGCCCGAGAGTTTTCAAGTAATGTTTACACCGGGATAAAGTGTTGAAAACCAGATCCGACCTCCGCGATCGTGATTATCGTGAGAAAAAATAATGCTTTTAATTATTCGAGGGTAGATTTTACTTATTTTTAACACGTAACACACTTACGCAAAGACACACACACACACACGCACACACACACATACACACACAGTCACCACCAGGCGCCCACCAATCATTGGCACATTCATTCGAAAAATATGTTCGCTGCGACATAAAATATTATGATCAGTGATGGTGTCATTAGTCGAACGCGTACAACTGTGGCAGCACCGACAATATTATCGAACCGTATCCCCGAGGAACAACGACGATATTATGGCTGTGGGTTACGATAATATATTATTATAATATTATCCTGCATTGTCAAAAACCATGTGTGTTCCTGTCCACCACTTTTCTATACAATACGAGTAAAAGTTATAATAAGAGCCCCTGTCAAAATTGAATATTATATTATATTTTTAAAACACACACTGTTTGTTTCACGTATATGCACGTGCTTCGTCCCGAAGAGGGCGCGAGGAAACGGCCGTCAAGTGTTTTATTAATATTATTAGTAGTATTATTTTTTAGTTTTTTCAATGACGAGAAACCTCATAATCTACAACGCATTACGACTTGGGACGACGAAAAACCAAATACAAAATGAGGATCGCGTTTACTGAGTAGTAATAACTATACGGCGGCATTTTAACAATAATATCATCTCCGCAGCTACTATGATTTTATCATATTGTAAAAGATGTCGTGGTTTTAGCTCAACAATAATTTTTACATCAATGTACCGAAGATATATCATACCAATATAAACGTGACAAAGCTGTATCGAAGTAAATGCGATTGATGAGACTTTAATTTTGAAACTGATGTAGTTACGTAAAAAACCAGAAATCGCATTGGTATTCATAGAGTATATTATTATAAATCATAATGTACGAAAAATACAACTGCATAGGCATTATAATAAACATTAATTGACAAGAAACGATCAAAAGTACGTAATTGATCACCATAATACGTAACACGAGATTTGTTGTACCTACATGAAATATTTTGTAAAATAATCGTGTTATGTATAATCACATCCTACCAGTATGTATATTTCATATATTTATAGCTATTAGATACCTACCAGTAAATCCGGTCACGCATCGATCAATGTAAGTAGGTACCTATAAACAATTTGAACGTTTTGTATTTTATTATATTATTATTATTTGCACAGCACGACCAACGATCGAGCAAAGTCTTGGTATATGTGGGCAAGCCGTTAAGTATAAAAGCAGTAAAATAGAATAATCGTATATAAGTAGTATATAATATATACTGTATATTAGTATATGACACTATATATGCGCACTTTTACTTATAAGTTATAACCAATAGACAATAACCAATGTTTGATATTATTGACTCGTACCCATACACAATATTATATTATACAATGGCGTTGCGTATAAATACATAATTTTAATATTTTTTATTAACTCGTATACCTATATAATATTATAATATTGTGTTAGTCGCGAAACGCAAATACAAATTTCAATTGGAATTCGGTAGGTATGTTATTTAAACGCACCTATAATAGAATGATAATATTAATATAGCTTGTGTATAATATTACAGGTGTGGTCACTTTGAAATTTACAGTTATAAGTACGACTTGAAATGGCCATAAATCACATTTGGAGTTGTCATTTGATTAGGTACCAATTTTATTGAAATTTCTTACGACACGTTTTCCCGTTCGGATAAAAATAATACGTATTGCATTATGTGTTAAAATAATGTAATATTATGACCGCGTTTAAGTGTTTCATTATATTTGTTTGCATGACTAATAAAATATAATCATAATAAATATTTATATTATATTACATATTATGTACAGCAGTGACGCAACAATGATATAGTATCATTTTTTAGGACCTAAGAATAATATATTACTATCAGGAGTGTATACAACTATTTAGCTAATATCTGTTATGGCCGTAGATTCTAACTGCGATTTCGTACGACTTATAATATTTTACATTGTATTTCGGAGTATATCTATGTATTGTTTGTAATGTGAACATTTTTGTAAAAATTGAATTAAATTGAATGACATTTTTAAAATAATATTTGAAGTCAAAAGTAAAAAAAACCTCCGGAAATAATCAATATTTTTATTTTTAGAAGAAAGGTGGACGATTTTCTTTTAGTTATGACACGGTGAAAAGTCGGTCTTAATATGAAACTTACAAATGTGTACAATATGAAAATATGAAAATTCCTAGAAACTTTATTGTATAATATATAATAATAATTGATTGTGACAATAATTACCAGTTCTGAAATTGGACCGACCTACGTGCTCTCGTATTTTACTTTGTCCGTTCCTCCTACACTGCCGATGTCGTGCAGTACAAGTGTATCGTTAAAAAATAAAAATATACTTTGTTAAATGGTAATTATCCAACCAAGCGCTGTACGGAATTTTAAAATTGTCAAAGGCCGTCTTTTGTATTTTTATATCATATTACTATTAATTTGTGATAGGTAAAACGGGAAATGTCCCTTAGTACCTTGGTTATGTGTAACACAAAGGGGCTATTATTATTATATCATTCGTGTTTCGTAACCAGCAAAACACTATTTACAGCGTTCTTTGTATTTTCACATTTTTTTGTTATTAAATAATCATTTAGGAGTTTCATAATGTATAATTATGTATAAAAGTATGAAAACATTATACATTCCTTAAAAAATGTAATTGGCGATTAAGGCTGCATGGGTGGTGCCTTGTCTTCTTTCTTTATCAGTCCCATGTGCTACAATCTGCAGCTTACCTATAAGTCTCGATTTTCGCGTTACACCTGTGTGAACAATATTATTTTTGTCTGTAGCGACGACGATGTGTATGGTCGCGCCGAAAACGTTTAAATGATAATAATTATAATATAATAATACCATATTTTTTGTTTATGTTTAATAATAATAATAATAACAGTAATAATAATACGGGAGCTCGGGGAATTTTTACGACTCGATTAACGTGCTTCAGGGTCGGCCCCAAAGTTTCCGCGACGTTTATTGCAGCCCTACTATATACGACATACCGGCCAGCTATATTATATTATTATTAATTAAAAAGTATGAACAAACGCTATGCGAACACACACACACACACACACACACCCACGCACACGTGCGTGTATTTGATTCCTATATTGCGATATATTTAGAGACACCCGTCGAAACGTACCTACTCGTAAAAGAGCATAATATAATAATAATATAATATGTAATTTAACTGAAGGGTGCATTTTTTTACGATCGTCTGACACGATTTTCCATTATCATTATTATTATTATATTTTCATTTATCACAATATATTATTGTATATTATAATATAATATAGTAATAATGTGTGACCTATATTATATCACCGTATGATCGACGTTCTATACAACGCGATTTGTGCTGTTCCAAAAAATATGTTTCTTCGAACAAACACATTCGCGCATGGTGCTCGGCAGTTTTTTAAACCTATTATTTTAATCTATAATATTATTATTGTTCTACGACAACGGGGCTTTAACATTAGTATTTTAAAACAGTTCAAATAAGCTACTTCCGGTCGTTTGATTGACGTCGTCGGGTATACCCGTGCGGGGTACGTATGCAATTCGATTGCGTACTTATGAATTGCGAATTACATTGTCTTAGACTTCTCTCTCGATATGTATGACATATGTTACATACTCGTATTATACATCTATGTAAATACGTAATATATTATAATGATTTGGCTAGAAAATATAATCTCACTTTTGGACGTCGCAGTAATTTCATAATATCATAAATCATAATAATGTATAACAACTGCGGTTCTTCATAACACACCGTAGTTAAAATATTTGTTTATACAAGTAGGATTCGCATCACTACCCTTTTACATAATATTATACGACCATGTGGTCGTTGTGCGATGAGAGATACTGGAGCAGTAGAGCAGTGGAGCAGTAGTGCTTAATAATATGTGAAATTTATAGACAAGCATAGAGCTCAGTGTCGGATAGAAGCAAATGAAAAAACGTACACATTGAAGGATGGGCTTACATAATGTAGGAGAGACTGAGAGAGACCAAATTGCCTTACAAGTATGCCTTAATGAACGAATTGCGATCATGTAATGTGTTTATGTAGGATCCTTCAGTCGGCTTATATTATTATTAAATACCTAGTATAGAAGTATAGTATTATAATGGTCAAAGCTTTTACAAATCTATCAACCGCGTTTCAGATAGGAGACGTGTAGTTATATATTATTATTTATTAAATATATGTTGTATATTATTCCTTTTAAAATCTAGAACTGAAAATTAGATACCAGTTTTGGAAGCTTTTACTACTCGATTACCGTAATAATATTACAGTGCCCGATTCGAACACGTTTTTAGATTTTAGCACACGTGTAATTATGTATATATAGAGTAGGTAGGTAGTTACTACAATATACTCAATGCATTCGAAATATGTATTATGAATTATTTTAGTACCAAAACCATTAAACATAATTTTATTAGTATACGATCCTACGCTCATGACCTCATTATATCTTTATAAATTATGTTTTCGATTACCTAAGTAATATCATTGATTTTGAATAGTACTATTTAAAATCATTGGTAATATACTAATATACAGTGATAGATACTTTGTAGAATTTTCAAAAAACAAATCAAAAATTATGTTTGATGTGACAAACAACTAGAAATATAATAAAATATAAACTTCAGTGTAAATAAAAATGTTTTTATGTAGTTTTAAATAAAATTTAATGTATCTGAGATACAGAATAAAATGACAGTTGGTTCGGCAATGATGTTATTTTCTGTAGAAACTTTTAAGGACATTTAAAACGCTTCAAAAGTTTTGAGTAGCCAACTCAATCGACTGGAAAATGGAAATATCTTATAGTTCAATACATGCAAACACTAAAAAAGTAGGTTTTTAATTTTTCCAATATAGTATTAGCGTTATCTGAAAATTGTAGTTATCTAGTAAGGAGAAACAACTACAGAATGGTGAAAAATGTTGGAAATATGAAAAGTATGAGCACTTGCATATTGCGAGTACTTACAACTTACATGCAGTAAGTTTCAATAAGTTACCACTGCTCACAATCGTTTTTTTTTTTACATGATTCGTCGTTTTAATATTTTTTAAAATTTTTTTATAATAATTATGGATAGATACACCTACTATTCGGAGCTGAGGGTTAGGGACGAGAACAGTGAAACTAGTTTCCCGACTTTGGTCTCTGAACCCTATACGGCTGTTTCTTGTAAAACTTTTTCTAGACAATACATTTAATAAATACACTTACTAACAATTTTAAAATAGTTGCATTCGATTTATCGGTGTTAAGACGACCGATATGTCAGGATCACTGTTACTTATGAGAGTGTTGTTCGTTATTCGTTAAAACGCCACCCACCTGCAGTATATATTTTATTATTTTTGTATTAATTAAAATGTCCCATAAATTAAATTTAATATAATTATAATTAAAAAGTCACCCGAGTGAAACTAATATAAATTGCATAACCCTAACGGTGTGTAATATTATGAAGTCATTAATAAAACGAGGTACAATAGTTATTATTAATAATTTAGAAATTGATATTAATATAAAAACAGAATTTTCAATTTCTGGCGATCATGTTTAAACAGAAACCAAGTTAATGTGTCATAAAGAGGTATACTGATGTATTTAGTGGTAAGTATTTTAAAGAGTAGCGTGAATAAATAATATTTTAATTCACAGGCGTTGACATGTTTTTATTTAATCCGAATAAATTAAGTGTTAAACAACCTTAGCTCATATACGTTGGTACAAGCTAAATATACCTATACATAATATTACATGTATTGTTACTCCTGCAGAGTGATAATAAATGACTAGAGAATAAAAAAATAAATAATAGCGTCCGTTCAAATAAATCGGCATGACGATTTCCGTCCTTGGACCAAGATTGAAAACAATTAAAACATTCTATAATTCCCTTCTCCGGAGTTATATCCTAATAATTAGAGTATTCAGACTAATTAAATAAAACGAACAGATTCTGTTTTTATTATTGCCATAAAAACTTGCAGCAGTCGAATTCCTACTCTGAAAATGCGTTAATCGTTATGTGTAAGTACGGAATTACAATTATTATTATAATTCTTTCGGTCTTTTGACTGAGAATATTTTAACCGTTTCGCGTGCACTACATTGACGATTCTTTAAAATGATTTAAAACTGATACTACACGATTTCACGATACAAATACTGCATAATAATATTATAATACCTACTTATTTATGAGCCATAATATTATTATTAGTTTATACTTTATACTTTAAGCGTCGGACAACGTTTACGACACACGAATTCGATAAACGAATAAACTTCATTTGGAGGAAAAAAACCACTATAGTTCATTATAATAATAGTATTATGGAATTTAGACTTGTTTAAATCGTTCCCAGTGCGACCCATAATGATATTTTATTAAGGATCCGACACGATTCAATACGTAACACGCGGCCGCGGCGGCGACGGTGACGACGTTTAATCGAAAATCGTGTATGGGTACCTACTTAACTCGAGATGTTTCTCTTGTTATTATTACTATTCCAATCATGTCATAAAAAACGAACAAGTTTCGGGATTTCACAATAATCATTATTGTTGTCACCATATAGGTAGTAATACTATTGCGCGAAGGCGAGGCACATAAAATATAATATATAAATTATATTGTATCCGTCGCCACGGCGGCGACGGCAGTGGAGAAAACGGTTTGTTTTAAATAATGTAAGTTTAAGGTGATTATAACATCATGAATTTCTTAATGGTAATCAATCATTTTTTTCTAGATAAAAATGTATTAATGTCATTGGAAATATTTTTTGAAAATATTTTAGTCACTACAAAAAAATTATTTTCTTACTATTTTGAATTATTCTAAAGCTGAATATTTTTCTGAAAATGTCAGTACACAAAAAACTGAATTTTCAATTAGTTGTTAATATTAGTTATAGGTAACTTATAATTAGTATTTATAAAGTTTATATGAGAGTGGAGTAAACATTTTACGAGGCAGGTGCCCCTGTGTCACTGTATAAACTCAACTCATCAAAACTTTTAACACTTAGTGTATACTATACACATAGTAAGTCTACAGCAATAGTAATGTTATAACTAATTAATTACTCTTTCGAAATTCAATTTTGAAACAAGTATTGACATTTTTTAGCAAAAATTTTTTGCTTAAAAATATAAAATCATAAACATATGGTTACGTTTTATACTATTCGCGTTTTATACTATAAGTAATACCTTTGAAGTAGTGTTGTTTGGACACCCCCTTCCATCAAGCCGTCCAGCCTTGTAAAAAAAAATTAACCATATTACTTATTGTATAGCATAATACCGATTGTACAAATTTTTCTTTTAATAATAATAAAAAAAAAAAGTAATACCTAAGAAAAATAAAATTGTAACAATAAAAAAATATAGCAAAAATTATTATTTTCAAAAATTATTATTGTTTTTAAATGTAAAAAAAGGTAAAAATATTATTACTTTTCAATGCACTAATCAGTGTTGAAATAGAATCAGGATTTTAATATTAGGTTATTGACTAATATTGATTTACAACTATTATCAACCTCAATTGTAGAGTTGTCGGCGGCGGCTCATGGCGAGTCTTTCTAGTTCACCACGCGTGCTCTCCGAGGATGATTGTTTTCTGGGTTGAAGTGAAAACCAAAATTTCTCATAAAACTGCTAGAATATCATAATACACACGTACATGATATAATATATCCTTCGTCAACTACAGTCGTCGTGTAAGCGAGCATAGTTACTGACTATACCTAGTGACTATATACAGGCATCCTCACTCCATTAGATATTAAATTAATAATAAATGTATTGAAATTTTGATATTTGGAATATTTCAACATACTTAAAGAAACTATAATATTTTTCATAATCTTGACATTTGTCGTACTACTTAAGGCGTGTTTAGTGGCAATTAAAACGTCTGTTTTTTTTAATAAGCACACCAATATACGCTTTTAACTGTAAATTATTTTATGGATGATTTTTTTTTGAAAATGTTGATGTACCTTATTCATAAAAAACGAGTAGATTCATAATTGTCTCAAATGTCGTCCAGAAAATACTATGTAAATAACCTTGAAAAAATAGGATTTTGGTAGTAAATTTGGTTTTTATTTTGAATGGACGATGCCATGTAAATAATACCAAAAGATTCGATAGTGGGAATTTCTTCTCAGAACAGTTGATTTTCAGCTGTGAAAGTTTTACAGTAAACCATTATACTCACCAGAGTCGATCGTATATAATGCATAATCATTTATTGGTAATGGGAAATATTTAAGGAGGAAAACCGTGTGGAGATGTTCAAATGATTATTGCAGCCATTATGACTGAGTCATATTGACAGTATAATATTTATATACATATAATATATATACTTAAGCATATTCCACGTAAGTTTCATACAGAATTTAAAACTCGAATTCGTAGTGGTAATATGGGGCATAAAAGAATAATATTTGTAAAAAAATAAAGTTTATATAGATAGTATTTGAAGTTTTTGACCGTAAGCGGCTTAACTTTTTTTAATACTTCCCCAAAACGAAAAAAATTAAATAAATAATAATTTTAAAAGCTTTCTTATTTCGTATACGTCTCCCAGAAAATGTTATTAAACTATAGAGTAATACTACGTTTTTTTTTATTATTTATTTACGGAATTGTCGCAAAATCAAAAGCATACAATAACAGTAAATCGACTTTCACGGTCATATTTCGTTTAAATATTATATTTAATTTCAAAGAATCCCAACTCTGTGTATCGGTATAAAGATTGACGATATAAAGGTCACAAACAGATTCGAATTATATCATATATATATATATATATGTGCAAATAATTTTTTTATCGACTTATTTCTAAAGAAGGAAACATAGTATAAATATAGGCGGACATCTCTTTGTGGGTGTTTGGGACTCGTTTATTAATATAGTTTCGTCCTTACCGGATATAGTTGACTTGCCATGACACACTGCTATAACCATAATTCTTATTAATGCTAAATTATTTAGTTGTACAACAGACATTTGAATAATAAACTCACAATAAATAATTATAAAAATCATTGCATTCAAAACCCAAAATCTCAGCGTTTTTTGGGTAATTACTATTATACTCAGGGCGACGTCTAAATTTCAATCGCCGATCAGAACCAACAAATCCAGAATAATTTAAAAAAAAACTTCAACTCCGAGAAAACAGTGGTCCTTGCAGGATACCGCGTGGTCCCGGAAACAGAACGGTAATTGTACGAAAAATTCATCATCAGTTCCGCTTGTGGTTGTCTCCGTCTTCCATATAATATGAACGATTTGTTTTCAGCAGTTACAATCCAATTGCGGGTGAAAATAGTTTTAACAATGAAGTGAATTGACATCAATTATAAAGGTGAGAAAATTATTTGTGCTTTCTTATGGCCTGTCTTACGATATTTTAATATTTTTAATCAAGTTACAATCAGTTTATAAAATACTTAAGTTTAAAAATTCTCATAACTAGCTTGAAAATTATAATATAGTATATAACCCGTGATAATTTTCTTATTTTTAAAAAGATAGGTAAATTTACTGTATAATAAAAGCTTACTAGGCAAAATTGGAACTGCTGAATTCAAATTGTCTATAGTCCTGCAGGATTGAAGGTTTAGCGTACAAGGAGTATAAGAAGAAGCCAAAACCACATGTGTGACACGGTCTAACGACGGTCATACAACATAGACACAATTGTATTCAGCAGTTCTAATTTTGTGTACTGAGCTGTTATAATGGACTAAATTGACCTATTAACAAACTTAAGAGTAATAGAAGAATATCTGTGTTTTCTCTCTGGTTGTAGACAATATTTTAATTTTAAAGCTGGTTGTGAGAAATTTTAAACTACAATATTTTACATTACATTTCATAACTTGCTTAAAAATATAAAAAAAATTGCAAAAATCCATTAGAAAGCACGGATAGTGTTCTCGGCTTTAAGTTGTATTGATAATCGGTAAATTTACTCTTTAATTAAAGCTATATTATTGCTCCACAATGTGATCAAACTGATATCATGTCGTACGTTTGTAAGACGGAGGCAACACGTCAGGCGGGCGCAGCGTTCGCTTTTAACTCTTGAGGACATATTCATATTACAGTGATGGAGGTAACCTCCAAACAGGCTGTGTGCGCGATACTAATAATATAGACACGACGATGTATTTTTGGGGAGGCATCGCAGATGTTTTCGTTATTGGACACGACGAAGACGACGGCGACGACGACCCTCCCTCTGCGGGCGAGTCGAAAGTCGGCGGTCACGCGACGGCGGTTAACTTTGTGTCGGTGACGGCGGTCTATGTGTGTGCGTGTGTGTGTGTGTGTGTGTGTGTGCTTTACACATCAATCAATAACACACTCGCTGCACAGCAATACCATGCACGTGAGAGACCTCATCGTAATTACGATAATTGAAACTTGTTTACTTGCCGCGCACTTGCCCCCCACCCCGATTTCAGCCCTCGCTAGCGTCCCACCAGCCAACCGAAAACACACACCCGCTCAGTTTTTCGGTATCTGTTATGTGGTTTATAACCCTCCATGCAGTGTGTAATAATGTGTGTACATTCAATACAATAATATGATGTAATGGTATATGTACCTACGTACTCGCGGCCACCGTGATAAACGAGTGGAGCGAGAATCAGTCCGAAAAACAGTCGCGTCCATAAATCGCTCGCGCGTTACGCCCCCGCGCCCGCGATAATGAACAAAAGGACATTTTTAGAGACGGCGCGAGCGCGTCGGGTCCATAAATCTCGGACAGGATCGTCGGGGAGGACTCACAGATGGCTCCCCCCTCGATCCTCCCCGGAGGGAAAAGCGCGGCTAATTGAACGACGACCGAAAATAGAACCGTCCACTGTATAATGTGAATGCCACACGGCAAATATAATGTATCTCTCGCAAGTCCGTCTCTCACTCGTTTTCCGACCCTCTGTCCGTCTATCTGTCTCCGACTCTCTCTCTCTCTCTCTCTATCAATCATTTTATAAAATCGTACGGCCGGATACGCTAATATCTGCCGTGATGTGTATAAACACACTCGTCGCGATAATTATCGTCACTCTGATATTTTTTTATCGTTGTTTTTTATCGTTCAGTAGCCGCCGACTGATGTTATGATATCATAAAATAATAGACGGCAACAACACAACGAAATAATGATAATAATAATAATAATAGTACACATGCAAGTCGCGACGAGATAACGGCTCCGTGGCGAAAGGGGTGCGGAGCCGGCCGCCATCAGTCGTGTGAAACATATTTTACAATTACCCAAAACAACAGTTGTTATTAATTATTATTATTACACACACACACGCATAATATACTGCAGTGTGATGATGAGCGTGTTGTAATGTACGGTTATAATTATAGGAAACAAATGTACCACGCCACGGCACCGCCTCAGTGTATGACGAAAGTCGAACGCTATTATTGGGATTTTCGTTTTAAGTACCTTTAGGTGTATACGAGTGTTATATATTATACGGGACGAGGGTGTCCCGCCGAGTTCGTTCCACCGTGGTAGATAACATTTTTTTCCCAATTAATATTTATATTTTGCGTACGGTTTTGGACAGTTGGTGTTATAGCTGAAGTATATTTATAGGTTATAGGTTATCAATTATATGGATCCACAATCACTATACGATATTATAATAGTAGGCTGCTTTTGATGAACGCCATTTACCAACATTTTTCTTACAACTATAATATAACATATTATTACATTCATAAAATATTATTAATTTATGGCTTCCGTACGATAATAATGGATCTTTAATACATTGAAAATGTAACACGTCAATAATACAATTTAACATTTAGGGCTTTAGGCACTTATTATTTGCCTAGTGTACTAATAATTACTTTTCGTTAATTATCATAAATTTCTTTCTGATTATTTATATGTACTCAACACCATGAACAAAGTTTAATACATAATAAAGTACCCAAACCTATAGTACTTTAAGTACACTTAGTAATAGGTACTCATAACCAATGGACTATAAAGTAACGTCATTACTAGTGACTAGGTATAGTATACTCCATTACTTATTACAGATAAAATCACTGATATAGATTCCAACATAATACAAATATCGGAATATAATAAAATCAATAGTGACCAAGAAGTAAATCTATAATAATATTGTTGTTAATATCTGTAAACCGTTGGGAAATATTGGGAAAGCTCTTGTATATTTATGATTTAGATTTGATTATAATTTATTGTGGAAATTATATTTTTAGCTCTTATTACTCAACTAAAAAATACATATTATAGTAGAAAGCAAACCTATGACTTCTAATAATTTTTGAGTAGACCGCTACAAAAAGACAGCCATACGTATTATGTAATGCTTAGTGATAGTAGTTATTGGTTTACTTAAGCTCAAAATGAAAGAAATTAAATATTCAATTTCGTGTTTTTATAAAAACTAAGTAGATAGATAGCAGATTTATGTAAATATTCTTTATTCAAATGGTTGGGCAAGTCTTAACGTTTAGGCAGGGGTCACCCTGTGCGTTATATAATATATCCTGCGGTTGGATTAGATTGGGTACGGTATAGGTAGGTGATGATATATATAGTAAACATTATTGCGTGATGTACATTATAATTTATAATATTTTATGTCTTAAAAGAAACCATCTTTCCAAAACTGTATGTGGTTGACCTGCCAACGAGTTTTTAAGGACCACGAAGAAAATCAATTACTATAATAATATTAAATCATATTATCCGTGGCCACGGCGAAAACAATTTTTTTCTTCATAAGCGTATAGAATTTTTTTCCCGCGCTCGCATCGTCTTAAAATAATAATATACTCTGATGCAATGAAAGTGACGATAGTTTTAGGACACTATATATCTCTTGTAATACCGCTGTGAATGTGTTCATCCGCAACCCGTTCGCTGTGGAATACATTCGTTTTAAATTATAATTAATTTTGCTTGTTAATGTTAATTATATTATTATGAGTATAACAACGATAGAAGGACGTTATGTTTGCTGAGCGAATCGCACCGAGACGCTCACGTAGAACATTCGTAGGACATAATATTATTTAATATGTAGGTAACCGAATAATTTAAAACAAAAACCAAACGTCGAGAATAGTGATTTGGACCAGGAACGATGTTCGTTCTCGTGTATTAGTACACACGAGTTGGTCCGTCCGGTTACCGTACTTGAAGCACGTCAGGTATAGGAATTATGTTTTTTTTTTCGATTTCGTACGGCGGCGCACCGTTTCAAATCGATTTCACGTATCGCCGGCGCGCGTCAGTCCTCAGCTGAAATATAATCCGTTCGAGTCTAAAACGAATGAGACACAAAACTCGTCGTTAGCGGTCCGAACTTGGGTGCCATGACACCTGATGGAAACGAAAGTCATCAAAATGATCGTGGTGGTCGGTGTGCGAGTATTAATCACGTGTTTACGTTTCCCACAGGTGTAAGAATGTCACAAATATAAATTACACGTTCTCGCCTTTTCTGTAGTTTGATTTAGTATTCAAATGTTGTTGTCATACGAAATCATTTTTGTCAATCTCGCGTGTCCTATGTAGTTGACATTAAAATATTTAAAATGCGAAAAATATGATTTCATACAAGTAGGTACTTTCATAATACGCGTCATGCTCAAACACTCGAATATTATGTGAAAATATTCAAAGTACTATTTCGCATCAGTACATCGATGTAAAACGAATTTCAGTTGAACAATTAATTCCTTTACAATATATGAGTACAAAACCACATTCAATTCACATTAATTGTAATAAATTATCATTTGAGCAAGACACGAGAAATAATATAAAATCGTTTTGCAGGTTGCTTAAATGTGGTGAAAATATGTTTTTATAGTATGATATTCTGTGTATTATCAATCGAATTTGATTATTAAATATATATGTCAAAACTAAAAAAAAAATGATTTAATTTCTACAAAGTTTGACGTTTTCCTGAAATCATAAATAATTAAATAATAATATTTCACAGTAGATTTATATTGATATTTTAAACTTTTTTTCCCGAGTTTCACTGGCAATTTTTTTTAATAATATATAATATGACATGCACATTTTTTAATCGTTACCTATTATACCCGCACATTATGTTTTTTAAGTTTAATTTGTCTAACACTTTCAATAGCTACATTACCAACGCGTAGTGTGACTATAACAATACGATTGTTGACATAATAATGGTATGATAATATAAAGCCATTAAAATGTCATAAAAAAGCATTAGCAGGTGCCTATAATATAATCACGGTCGTATCCATCCGTATTATAATGTTTTAGGTGCGTTCAGTTACCTTTCTTGGGTACCTGTATCCTGCAGTGTTATTATTTTCAATACGTCTGAGTAAATAATTTCTCTACAACGCAACTGCAGCTATCAAACTTAAAACCGAGATCACGAATTGTTACTGTTTTTTTCTCCCGTGATACTTCAATAATTATCGTCTAATTACGGTGTTTGTAACCCCCTGAGACGACCAAAATTATTCATATACCTGGGCACCTAATGGGTATTTTTTTCTCCTCGAAAATTCAGTAATCGCATCGCGTGAGTCTGCAGGCAAGAGGACCAAAACATACATATAAAGGTGTACCTACTTGATAAGTAATAGTTATTGTGATCGTCGACGTCGTCCTCACGTCAACGGATTTCGAATGTTCGCGGTAGACATCTATAACCGTGCCCACACGTTAATGGTACCTACCCAGTGTAATCGTGTACAGATATATTACACCACGAGTGTGTGTACTGCAACCACGTAGGTACGACTGCTGCACGTGAGGGCGAATAATGATCACTCGCGATTCGTAATATACATATTAATATTATAAAGTCATACTATCATCGTCGTATAATTATTTAGTTATAGGTCGGCGAGACGGACGAACGCAGAAAACACCTGCAGAGTCCCATCGCCGCCGCCGCCGATGATCATTTTAATATTGTCGTTTTTTATTATTAATATGGCCGGACATTGATTAAAAATAATATTTTATCGCCTTCGTTTTGTGTACACGTACCGTATAGATACCTACGCGGATATCGAGATGTACTTACAAATACATATGTGTGAGTGTACACGATTTATTGTTATGACGTGTGTTGCATATTACAAAAAGTATTATTATTGTGTTGTGCATTTTTCTGATAAAGAGCACACGTCAAAAACCGGATTATCGTGTTTCGAACATTTTTTTTTCTTAATGCCACAACGGTTTTCGAATACAACAGCTATAATGACATTATTATAATATCATTATTCATCATGTATATGTTTATGCAGGGTTCGAGGAAACGTCGGATACTATAATAAATTAATAAAAGAAAATCGCCTTCGTTCGAAATGTTCGTTAACCCGTGGCGTTTTGCAAAATATTATATTATAATTTAATGTATTTTTAAGATTCGTTTCGTCGATTCGAGCTCAACCGTTTCCAATGGACGCAATACACGATAGATACATGATTATTTATTTATTTGTACACACGCACCAAAAAACCAATAACGACTAGTTGTTTCTAAACGGTTTTTTTGTACTGACAACAAAAATAGTTGTGCAGTTTACTTATTGCACATCTAAATACCATTGATTTTTGCGATAAACTTTTATAATATTACTACTATGTCATTACAGACCGATCAAAAACAGACGAAACTATGGGTCGAGCCAGTGCTTGACCTGATACTGACTATATAGATATTAAAAAACTTATTTTGTAATTATAATTTTTTTTCATATTAAATGTATCATTTGACCTGTCCTAATAAAATTGTATAGTATCGAGTATGCCAATCGATGATTATAGGAATGCTGTCAATTTTTGTATCGCCAAAAATCGTATAATGACTATAATTTATAGATCTAATTATTGCAATCAGCGTGTCGGACTGGATGGACGGAGTGTTGGATACGACCAAAACAAATTATTTTTTCACAGGTCACTTTACTATAATATTATAGAGGGATACTACAAATCATAGCAGCCTAGGCACGCTGACTCGTTTATAATAACAGTAATAATATTAATAATAATAAAAATAGTTTTTTATTTAATGGGATTTATAACTATTATTTATACCAATACACGCTGAAATTGTATAGCATAATATAATATGAATAAATACATTTGAAGTATATCATATTGTAAGGTTGGGTTTGACATATTGTATGACATTTGCATAACTGTTCTATTTTTAGTACTTGTTTTTCGAAAAATATTATATTATATTTCAGGTATATGCATATATTTTATAAACTCGTTTTCTCATAATTTTCAAATATTTATGTAAGTATAATTTATAATAATTCAAATTTAAAAACACAAATTCACAATTTTTTTTTTTAATGAAAACATTGAAAAATACTTGTTATTTGCAAATAATAGCAACAACTTTCGTTTCGAAATGTTATAAATTATTTAAAAGTATATACAATAATAATCAGCAGTCTCGGAGTTCCAGTGCGCGTGATAGTAAATTGCGGAGAACTGCAGTTCTCTTACAAACTACTATTTGGCTGTAGCCTTACAAGACTAACCCGTGAGACATAATTTATAAAAGGAGGGACTTCATATCTAGTCAGCGCAGTTGCACATTTTATGTTTTTAAGGTATAGAATAAATATGTATATATGTGCTTACTAAACATGTTATATTAACAATATATAAGTAGGTAATGATATAACCATCGTCATATTGCCCCCCCTTTTTTTACATTTTGAATGACCAGCAAGATCTCCAGATATTACTGTACTTGATTTTTTTTTATGCGGACATTTGGAAAACAAAAGTCTACGCAGATCCACCAGCTGGTCTAGCAGATTTAAAAAATAAAATAGTGGTCGTATGTAATAACCTTACTGAAAATCAAATAATGTCAGCAATTAATAGAGGATACCTACAACTTTTTCAATTATGCATCGACAATCATTGAGCAAACTTTGAGCAGTTTATCTAATCCTTTGTGAAATTATAAAATAACTGTTGTCTGTTGTAATCGATTTTTAGTAAATGATTGTATACCCTATTATGTTACTCTTGTTTATTACACGTAAACAAATATTTAAAAATACTCAAAAAGTAACCAATAATAAATATTTATAAGCATTTTATTTATATTTTAATCAATCGTAAAAATGTACTATTTATTGAAATTGAAAAAGCTTTTATTTAGTCAATTTCGGAGCCACGGATAATGTCACCCATTATTTAAATGACTTAAAAAATTCAGTCTAACCGAAATTAGTATCGAAAATGCTAGTTGCCATTTGAAAATAATGCTGGTTTTATTGCGCATTTGCTTGCCAAAAGGATTAAAAATTTGAAATTTATGGGAAAATGTGTATTTATGTACCACTAGCTTGTAAAAAAAACATCAATTTATTCCAATATAATCCGGCTGAGAAATTCAGTGTTCTATAAATTGATGAACAAACTACACCATATATTTTTTAATAAGTAATTGGTTTGCATACATTATGCTTACTTGCGGATCGGCTTAATCGATAAATAAACATGGTTTATTTTTTTTTCATGCCTTCGTATATATTATGATGGATCGAAGTATTTTTTATAAAGTGTGTTGATCAAATCTTTAAAATCAATCCATTACTTGTAAGTGGTCGGTTAACAATATTAACGAAAAAAACCGTGTGTATATAGGTAAAAAAAAAATTTTTAAATAATATAATATAATTTGTATTTATATTATACGCATAAGTATCTATGATAATTGTATCATGGGTAGTCTTATATTTTTTTTAAACATTTTCAGCATGGCTATTAATAATATGGTGACTACCTATAATTATGTATAGCCGTTAATACTAGAAGATATCATGTCTCCAAAAACAGATGTAATTCAATTTTTTTAACGTTTTGGACCAACTAACTTTTTGACATTCTCAATGTTAATCATGAATTTATCAGAATATATTTGTTCATAAATTTAAGAATTCATTGTATTTTTCCAAAAATACTACGTTATTTTACGGTAAAAAATCACCACATAAGTCTAGGTACTGTTCGGTCTCCATATGTATTGTATAACTTATAAGCGCCGTTTCCATTTTCTGGGATTAAAAATATTTATTCTAATAAATAATGTATATTTTCGTTGTTTATTAGACCATATTGAAAAAACTTCTCAAACGAAAATTGAAATTCAAAACAAACATATCATACAACTATATAGGTACAAGGTACATACATTAAAATATATAATTCACATACGACCTAAGAGTATGTAAGCTAAGTTAGTATGTATACATTTATTATTTAAGTAACTTGCCTTTCGTTGTAGGTATTTGTATAACACATAGTGTACTATACGTCGAAACTGTTAAAAAACCGATGTCATTACTGTGGTGTAACAATACAGGATAGGTAAGTCCTACTTAATTTAAATTCTAAAGGCACCCAATGATGGATAAACATGAAAATTAGAAATATTTTTTCGTACTATTATATCAATGTTGATTGTTATTGTTTTAATATAAAATATAGTGCTACCAGTGTAGTGGTTACAGAACGTCTCGACTATTAAAAAACAACGATGCTATATGATAATAATGTTGGATACCTACATTATCTAAATTCTTAAGCCAACTAAATAACAGTGATGTACTTAACGAAGGGTAACATGAAAATTAAAAATATTTGTTTAAGCTATATCAATGATGAATGTTATTAGTATAAAAAAAATAGAGTGCTGCCGATGTAGGTAGTCACCACAGGACGTTGCAACTGTTAAAAAACGATCTCATTACTTGACATTATAATCTAGGAATAGAATACCTACTTAATATAAATTTTAAAGTCAACTAAATAATATAGTGATATACTTAAGGATGGGTAAATATGAATATTATAAATATTTGTTTGAGTTATATTAATGTTAAAATATGTTATTATTATTACAAAAAATAGAGTGCTGCCGATATAGGTAGTCACCATTAGACGTTGCGACTGTTAAAAAACGATCTCATTACCATGACATAATAATATATAAGAATAGAATTCCTACTTAATGTACATTTTAAAGTCAACTAAATAACAGTTATAACTTAACGACGGCGTAAAATACGAAAATTAAAAATATTTGTTGATGCTAAATCATTGTCAAAATATGTTATTACGGTTTAAATAACAGAAAATAAAGTGCTACCGATGCAGTAGTCATAATAGGGCGTCGTACCTATACGTAGGTATAATAATCATCTAAGGTTTAACATTTTACGGTCTATGCTCAATCCAACATTCCAACAATACTTTTAAATATATATATTATATGAACTCACACCATGTGCTCTCGTTGTCGTGCGGATCATCGTGTATATGTATATATAGTCTTGTGCGGTGTACATGGTTTTGTATCATGAAAGTTTGGAAAATAAGTAACTACGCTACATTATATGCCACTGTGCGTATAAAGACATGAAACGTTTCTATAATAGGTATGCTCTGCGCAAAATGTTTTATACCGTGGACCTTTGTTCGGTATCTTTAGACTCGGCGGCGGTGGCGACTGTTAGCGGGAGCGGACCCTATAAGCTCTCGCAATACTCGCGCTATCCGAATTCGATTTACTACAGCAATAATAATAATAATAATAATAATAACAGAGAAACGTTTCTTCTGTCGACTGTGCCAAGTGCGTCGACATTTAATAATATATAATAATATTGTGCGAGACGCACTCTCGCAAACGTCGTCTGTTGTATCGCAATACCAGTGCGACACACACACACACACACACACACACGCCTACGTGTGTGTAACTTATTTCTGCTGCAGTATATTGTACGTTATTTATATATGTGACTGTAGTACATGATATGTGTGTGTGTGTGTGTGTGTGTGTGAGCGCGTGTGTCTTTTGTTCGAGTGAAAGAAAAGTCGTGTTCCAAGGGGTTATATTTGCCGGCCGACAATCGGTTGCGCAAACGTCGTCTGCGCCACCGTCGCGGTGTCAAAGTCAGACGCGTGCAACAATGCTTTCTTTACAATGCCGCGAGCGGCCGCAATGTTGCTTTGGTCTAATAATGGTTACCTATACATACATATATGTATATAGCATAATATTATATAAATGGACTGCGGTATAGGAGCTCGTGTTTTTTTTTTCACGAAAAAACGTGTCTTGCCCCGCACAATATTAGAGTGTACAACACACCACACCACGCTAACGTCCAATATAATGTAATGTACGAGGAGAACTATTATAGGGAGCGATCGCGCGTATACAGTGTGCATGCGGAGCAAGTCAGTCTTGTGTTTATACCGCGGTATAGAAGCAACACCAGCTGCTCCAAGTCCCACCCGTATACGTGGGTAGGTAAGTACATAATATCTCGTATACCTACGCATTGTATCGGGTGTGTATTATTTTGTATTGTCGTGTGTGAGGTATACCTCGCGGGTCCCCACGCGGTCTTAGGGGATGATTCCACACTGCCGTACCCGCCTACCCATTGTGCCCTCCGGCGGCGTGTGTGTGATCCGAGCAAAAATCGCGAAGGCGGCTGGTAAAAGTGACCCGAAAAAAAAAGTGAGTTCTACAACAATAAATAATAATTCGTTTCGCTATTCGAGCGAAGAAAATCGCCACCGACCGAACGACGCGTATATTATACGCACATCATCACCACTGCGGGGTAGGTATACGAGGAGTCGATTAAAAAACTATTTTCGCCGAGCACAATGCGAAGTGTTTGACGTTCCGCGGTTATCGATGTTCACTGTAATAATACACAATACACGACCGAAGGCACTTATTATATATTTTCACGTTACCACTGCAGTATACGCCCCGGGTCAAACGATATTAATTTGATTTTTGTGGAGATGAGCTGTAGTTGTAGTCTGACAATATTCATCACGCGAAATTCAGAAAACTCGTGTATATAAGTTCGTTTGGACCCAGGGTCGGGAATTCAATTCTACGGCAGTCCAGTTGATTTGAAAAACTTAAATAGGTATTTTAAGGCTTAGACGTAGGCGTATATGGGTATTATATTGCTATTTTCGTAGTATATTTCGTTTTAATCTTCAGCATTTAAAACGAACATTCATCACCTCTATTAAACACTCATCGTAGTCCACCTGCCAAACAACTAATATATTGTCTATAGTTGGCTCTAAATTAATTGTTTTTCGTCTAAACATATCAATAACTCAGGTATATCCAAAATCCACTTATATTTTCAACCGAAAGAATCACGCTGGTTTCTGAAAACCAATAAACATGATTTTTTTTTAATTGTATTCAATAACAATATTATATGGATGATATATATATATATATATTATACATTATACCTAGATAATAATGTGCACGATTATGCAATTATAGTCGTGTACCTACATATATATAATTACTATCATTCCACGTATATAAGTTATTGTGCTTCGTGTTTTAAATAATAATTTATTTCCGTTGGAATGACTAATATCGTTATATAACTTATAATATCTGAAATGTTGTCTTAATTTACCTAATTGGAAGATATATGTCTTAGTATATTATTGCTATTACACGCGCTTCACAAATAGTCATCTGCAACAGTTACACAACACCGAAACGTTATTTAATGCAAACACACTAATAAAACGCACGGGAATGCTTGCTTTCTCCTAACACAAATTAAACGTTTCAAAAACAAATTTAAAAAAAAAAAAATCTCATATTATAGCCGTGATTCCGATAGATATGTATGTCGGATTACGTCGAGTTAATACTATTTTATCATCATTACTTTTTGTACTCGCTAGCGATACTGGATTATAAAATTGAATGTGTTACAAAAAAACCATTATTATAGTATATACAATATGTATTGGATATTTGGCATAATATGTTAGGAAATTAGAAAATATTTGGGTATAATATACAACATATAATATAATATTATAAACGTTGCGAAACGCCGATGTTCGCGTTTTATTTTTTTTAATCCGTTTTTATGGTTACAAGTTTTCAAAACTAAATTACGCACTACTGTATATATAGCTGGTACCTATAATAATATAATTGACTAACTATAACCACAGTGAGCTTATGTTAATACTGGAATAGAGTAAAAACGACAATTTTTTATCGATTGTTTCTGGGGGGAAACAACACGTCATCCTCGATCTGATAAGACCGTTTCTACACTACTTGCTCAAAATAATACTACTACTACTAATAATAATAATAATAATAATAATAATAATACGACAACACGCACGACAGCTCCATTTTTAGAATCAAAACGTGCATAATATTCGAAAAAAAATCAGTGCACATATTTGTTTATGATTTTAATCGTTCGAAATAATTTTAATGGTGACGTTGATGTATCAATATAAATTTTGGCCACTGTAGTGTTATTTCGCTTTGGTGATTGTCACCATAGTAACACCCTATAATGCACATCACCACCAATTGTTTGTTTCCCATCAAAATCGGATCGGATGAGTGAAGTCCTCCGCGATAATAACTAGAACGTATTCCGTCTAAATATATGTACATAATTTGACTGCGGCATTGAGAAATCTCTTACTCCGATGCTAACCTTCCGCTTCGTCCGTCCCCCGAATAGCATTTATAATGTCAATTTAATTTTTGACAGAAAACATGAATTGTATAAGTTTGATATATAATATTAAACTGTAAGAACACACTCAAGAATGAAAAAATAAAAACATTGAATTATAATTTCAAGGGATAAATAAAGCCCTATAAGAAAGCAGCGCTTTTCAGTTCGTCATTACCTACTTGATAATAACGCTATTAGTGCAATTGAAAATTAGTTTTCTCTTAAAATAACAATATTTGTCAAAAAATATTATGAACACAAAAAAAAATTATACTTAGGGACTTCGCACTTACATCACATTCATAGCAACTAAATAAGTCTCTGATCCTCATGTAGTTATATACACAGTGCAGGTTTCTTAAGAACGTTCAACCAATTCGTTTTCTTAAGTTATGCATTTATTCAGATAATGATTTTTAGAATTCAACTTCCAAGTCATTTTTTTATAGAATTTTAAAGATTAAACATAACTTGACTATTTTTTCAAGGTTTTGGATTTTTCAAATTGATGTACACTTGATACTTACATTTGGTGAGACAATAATATTAAATAAGTTACGAAAAACGTCTTCATTGACGTCCTAAAACGATGAATCATACCAAAATAAAGTACACGAGAAACTAACTAAGTAACGATAAGCTCTCAAAAGTAAACTGACAAGACACTGCTCACTTCTAAGTGCACATCCAAACCGCAAAAACGGTTTAACCATCGAAAATCGTTGAGAATTGAACAGCATCAAATAATCGGCGTCAGCAATTTTTCACTGGTCAAACATAGCATGGTGAATTGTTTCTTCGGTAGTAAAGCCCAAGGATTCATATACAATATGTTATGACGTCATGTGCCTTTTATCAGTGTATTTGACTGGCCACTATAATTATATGGTATACAATAATTCACTAACCATGATCTACTGGAAAATGTCCGTATTCGGGTCGAGCTCAACCTTTGGACAGACGACGTAGCTTTGAACAGATAGTGTAACCTATAAATATAAATGTCACAGGTCCTGTAATTGTGGTCATCCTGTATGAATATTCAAAACATTACTATTGTTTGTGGAATATTAAGAGTTTGTTAAAAAAAAATTTGATTCATGCTTTAACCACCGAAACATATTATGTCAATCGTAGTCGTAAAAAAATACCTAATAAGTTGTAATTTGGTATATACGTCAGTTTTATCAGTGAAAAGAGTACATTATTGTTATTAATCATTCTCGTTTGAAGTTTTACCAATAGAATTAGCTACTATATATTTTAATATGTCATAATATGCTAATATTATAATAAAAACTAGTTACACGCGAGTGCCAAACCAAACGGTAAAGAATATATTACTAAATATTTGGTGCTGGGTGGCATAACTACCTACTTATGTACCTATACTATACCTAGCCAACAAATTTTGAGAAGTGTACTTAAAATGTCCATGTTCACATTTTTCCAACCCTCCTTTTGAATGTCAACTTTTGAAACGTATATTTGAAAATTGTTAATATTATACGCATTAGAGTTGATTCGAGATGCCATCAATCGTAAATAATTAATGCAAATAAGTCTAATGCGAATTAAAAACGGTGTTTATATATACTCCAAACTTCCGAATTAACTGAATATAATGCGCATTAAATATTGCTTATAAAGTTGGTTAATAAAAACCAATTATGTACATATTATTATGTTATATAATTAATTAAAAAACAAATTCACGTAATAAACATTTATTTATTCAATATTTTGATAATGAATACCAATCATTTCATAACTATATGAAAAGATAGAAATAATTAAATACATATATTTAGAATTCAATGTGCAATAGCCAATATATAAGTAGTAATGAATTGACAACTATTAGAAAATATTTTTGGATCGTAATAACAAATAAGGGTTAAATAATAATTGTACATTATATTAATATTTATAATTACAAATATTGAATTCATAAATTCATATAAAAAATGCCACCAGAGGCGATTTCTCCCCACCCCGAATTCGTCACTGACAGTATTCCGAATATTCCACTTTGATGTTGATTCGATTTATATAAACAATAATCAGGTTAATTTAGTATTATATTAAAATCGATAATATCTATAGCTCTATAAAATTTATAAAATTTGCAATTATTTCAAATTCTGTTACTTGAACATTTATAGTACAAGGTTTCTTGTAACTACTTATATATGTTACTGTATTTAATACATTTTACAAATCTTTACTCATAAATTATCTTTATGAATACTTAAAATTTTTAAAATGCTATATTATAACCACTTTAGTAAATCGAACTCTACTCACGTTTTTCAAATACCATAATTTATCAATGCTTTTAGATTTATAATAACACTAATAATTCAGAGCGTCAAGGTGAGTGAAGTGAAGCGAGACGTCGTTTACCCGACCTGGAGTCTTGAAATAGTTTTAAATTTTTTTAGAAATTTTTTTCTTTTTTTTTGAATTTCAGCATAAAAATTAAATTTTTCTCCATTTTCAGTTCTTTGATTTATTAATATTGTACATATATATTTTTAAGGACATTTCAATTAAACGCTACAACTATAGACGCAATGATACCAGATGCCATTACTTTTAATTGTCGAAGTATGCTGTAAAATATGTGATATAATAATGTCAAGATCGTATTAAAAACTAAATCACAATACTTAATTATATTTATACTTATGACATATTAAGTAGTTCGAAATGTTTTTATTTATACATAATACTGAAGGTAGGTAAGGTACTTATTTACTTAGTTGAGATAAAAAACTGTAATATTAGATAAAGTCAATGCTTGTGTATATGCAGTTAAAATAACTCAATTAAAAGTTACTATACAAGTATAATAAACTCATTATGAAAGTTTAAAACTATTATTTTTTTACAAACCTATCATAAACTGGAGAATATTAAATTTATGGATATAAAGCTATTTAGTTAAAACCAAACGTTTTGTAAAAAGTAGTTTGTATAAAATACAATTAATTAAATATGAAAACTAAATGTACAACCCTGGCAGGGTCAAGTGGTGAAAAAAAAATAAATTAGTTAAATCGAAAAATATATTCCAAGAGCATGCCAAGAGTTCATTATTCATGGTCTTGTGAGTTGTGTTGTTGAAAGTTAATAATGTAGCGAATGAAAGAATTTTTGGATTTGCCATTAATTTCTAAACCTCACACTGGCTAATTACAACAGTTTATTAGCCTCAATAGACGTTTATGGTACAATGTGTGTACCTACTCGGCATCGAGTTTAAAACTGTCAACTCGAGTATTGGAAGAATTTACAGATTATTAATAGGCAACCAATTTAACACCTATTATAGGTGTAATACACTACTACGAGATGGACGAAATTTAATTGAATATAATATAGAACTTGAGGATAATATTATCAGTAAGCAAGGATAATAAATTATTACATTGTGATAATTATTAATTATATTGCATATACGACCGTCTTATTCTAGTTATTCCACGGAGTGACCTATTGCATAATAGACAATCATTATTTCAGAAAGCACTAACATTTTTGAAAATATTTCTTTATCATAATTAATTTTAAGCCGTTTAAAAACATCATTTTTGGAAATAAGCTATATAGAATGCAATTTAAAAAAAAATAACATTTAAAAAACGTTAATAGTTTTTGAAATATCGCGAATGCTCCTCGCGTCAAATGTAACATCTGGTGTATAATATTATATATAAGTGGAATATTATATTATATGCTCTTATTATTATGTTTTGTTTGTACTGTTGAAAAACGTAGGTACCTCGCGGAGTGTATGCACCGCGCGTATTATCACGGAAGTACCCACCGACTCATCGAGAGAGCCATGTGCTCACTCGACCCGCGTTCTCACCCCGTGGTTGTTGGGAACTCTTGCGAGCCACCCCTCCTGAGCTGACAAAGGTCGGAGAGGACACAATGTCGTGCGTCGAAAACCGACAATGAAGACATTATACAAACCCTTATATTATTATTATTATTATGCTCGCGGGAAGATAACGCAGCTCGGGATCCGTCGATTCTGCGTGGCCAATGGTCCGTGTAAGTTGCGAACCGGTTTCCGTGCGGGATGGTCCGGGTGGTGATCTTTTTTTACATTGTTACCCACTCGTACACATACTTATACTGGAGGGTATGTCCTAAACCAACAACGAATTTATTCATATCCAGCTGACGATGATGAGATTCTAAGACGAAACATGCGGGACGTATCTAAATAATTTCCTTTCCCATCAGTTTTCGTTGTCTCTCCATATCGACTCATCTCTATCACAGTACTCCAACCTACGGCAATAGCTTTTTGAACCACACCTCCAAACTAATTGATATAAAAAATAAAATAAAATTTAGATTTGGATTTATTCATTTTTCAATTAATAGGACACTCTTAAAAGGTGTTTGTAAAGATGTTTCTTAACGTCTAAAAATGAATTGATCTTCATGAAGTAACATAACTTGTTATGACAATTTTTTTTTTTGTTTTCAAAAACTATAGTTAAAATGATTTGTTAAAAGTTTAACTATAATATTCTTATCTTTCTTAAATTTCACTGTCTTTGTATCTACATATTTCCAAACCTTTTGGCTCACAACACTAAAACATATTTTGTTGGATTATGTACCAAAATACAGTCGTAGAAACTTGCTCTATATATCTAGCTGCTTCTAAATGTTAATACCATATAACAATGGTACCTATATTTCAATAAAAAAATACGTTTAAAATCGTTTTTATTTTGTTGTTTGAATTTTAAATGAAATGTTTATATTGTGTCATATAACAACTTAAGTGCCTTACCGAAATTATTTAAAAATTGAAATCGTTCCTGATTAAGGTAATTATATAACTACAATCGTAAAGTATAAAATACACGAATATCGGATATCACTATTTTCTATTTTATGATAATATGTGCGTTAATAAAATATAATATGTGTTTAGACTAGTCGGTACATAAGTGTATAACTTAAAGTGTAATAATGATTAACATTATTCATTTATTTTTTTGACCATATTAAAATATATTATAAAAAAAATGATGTATGATATTTTAAAATAAACAACAAGTGTGTCCTAAAAAGCGTTGTACATAATTTATTATGTAACTGATTTACATAAGACTCTGAAATGCATTTTTCATTAAAAAAAATTACTATTATATGTACAAAAATATTTTATGTTAATTTCTTTGACATGTGTGTTATCTAAATGTATAATTTAGAGAAAATCAACAATAGTGCACACTTTTTATTAGAACTCTAACATTTAAGCATTTACTATACCTTACGAAAATAAAGGTTTGACAATTCTCATTCCTAGCTAATATGCCATATATTATACTAAATCAAAAAAAATGTGGCAGGATGTGTCAATCAAATTCAGATGACATGCGTCATCTATTTTTATAAGACTTGAAAGTATTCGATAATTTGGCTTATTTCTTTATTTTACGATCACGGCTGCACAAACTCACAAGATCATTATTAATATGCAAACTCTAAAATTATTTTTAGTTTTTGTTTTGTGTGAATACATATATATTATGAGATTTTAAAATAACAATCAAAACATGTACCACAGTTGAAAACAAAATTAGAGTTTTTAATAATTACAATGGTTGAATTTGTCTACCGGGATTTTTTTTCCAAACAATCAACATAATAATAAAATATATCGTTATGATCAAACATTAAAATTTAAGTTTGTTTAAGATAGTTGGAGAAAAGTAATTAATTTATTGTCAATTTTCTCACAAAGATAAGAAAATCCAAGCGCAATAGTTTATGTAACTCAACAACATTTGTCAAAAAGTGTAAGTTCAGAACTTTTGTATTTTAATTATGGACATAAGCAATGCGTATTCTTGTTACGAACTGCAGTTATACGAAATTTTCATAATTAGGTACATAGTGTAGTCTGCACTGGGCACGATAAATGACAACGAATTAATAGAATTATCATATTATATCCATGAAATTCATGTTCAAAATTATAATCTAAATACGAGTGAGGTCAGTCAAGAACTGTTAGAATATTTTTAAAAAGTATATTATTATAATATTTTAATGTGAAAACCGAAAACCTTGCAACAAGCCAAGTTTATAACAACAATAATTAATACGGTCTATGCCGATTGAACAAGTATTGCGGCTATGGCGATTGGTCGCCGGTAAAAAAGCGATCGCGTAACTTTTACCCATCGCGGTTGTCGTCCGAGCAGAACTGCGAGCGGTATACATACAAATAAAAAATACCTTACAATATAATATATACGATCTGTTATTACGTGTTTACATTATAATATATAATTGAACACAATTAATATATAAATATATATATATATATATATATATAGCGAATTCATTATGGACAAAAAAATAGGTATATACGTTGGCTTCGGTTGTGCAACTGCAGCAAGCGTGCACCGCGCATAACACGCTGTACATAGGTATTATAAAATAATATGTATTATATACGTATTATATTATAGTATTAGTAGGCACCTATCTATACCTGCGGACACGTCATCGACTTTCCGAGAAGTTATTCAACTTTACCGCCAACACTGAAATATACACAATATTGTATCGCGAGTATCCGTTTGTTTACACACTATACACACACACACATCATCGCCATATATTCCTAGTATGTACATAGACATAGAGATTTGAAATTTTTTTTTTCCAACCAATTTTCGTAACGCTTTACTATAGAAAGGTTTCACAGAACGCAAATAAATAGTAACGATATTAAAACGAATTAAAATTAAATGCCTAACACTGCAATGTACCCAACAATTTTGGTGTCTGTGATACAATTTTCCTTGTAGATGAAAAATATCTAGTGCTTGGCATGCTACTTTACTAAACAGTCTACAATTGTAATATATTATACTTTTCCTAATCTATTAATACACGACTGAACTATACCTATATGGTAAGACGACCCTCTAAGCGACATTTCGGGTACAAACGACATGTTCTGTACTATTATTGGTGAAAGAAAAATATGTGTTTTCCAATGCACATGACTGACTATGTGACCATTATTCAAAGAACGATAATTTTTTTAATTTGTGGTTTAAATGACACATGTGTATATCTTGTAAAGCTCAAAAATTGACTCCAGACATAGACCTTATACTAAGTATACTTAGACTATTGCTCTAACCGTTACTGTTATAATATTGAGAATAAATGAAATTATCACGAAATTATGTTTAGGGAACAAGCCACAAACAATGTTTATCAAAAAGGATTTTTGATTTTTTTACAGAAAATATTTTCATCTACATAATATCGATGCAAATTAGATATTATAATATAGGTCATAAATAATAATAATGCAAAAATATAATAAGGGAAAAGTGCATTACATAAATAAATTATGTACAAATAAAATGTAGGTCATAAGTGCCTAAATTATTAAACAAATGTATTAACATTTCGATGTCTACGTGAATAATGATTAAAAAATGTACATTTATAATACGAAAGACCTACAGATATACAAATAAAATATTTTACGAATAAAATATTCCAAATCCTACTTAAAAAATCGTTATTGGTTATCAAAAAAAAAAAAACTAAAACCAAAATGACAACGAAATGTGTTTTTTCTCTCTTCGAAACCTTGGAAAACGTCGCGTAGCTCCTTTTTCGGTGTCGCAACCATCGATATTCTACCAGCTGCCTACTATATACAGAATATATTCGATTCATTCATCGACGTGTGTATAACATCGTGTTAATATTATAATGCAGCTACCATGGCGGCGTATTTACAATAATAATATAGTATCGTGACGTGAGCTCGTAACGTGTGTTTTTTACGGTCTCATTGTAATTATAAACCTTCGTAATAATGTATATTACTGTAATTTATAATACTATTGCAATATAGCCGTTTAATATGTTCTTTGTACGTGTCTGTGTGTGCAAACGTATTGTGTGTTATTATATTATTATTATTTTTTACCGTCGACGGCGGTCTAATTACTATCGCACGCTCCGTTCGGACCACTTTTCCCGACCACTAGTCGTCGTATAATATAATAATAATATTATTATGCAGTGATGGGTGTACCCCAGGTCAAATGGTTCGAGTGGAAGAGACCGCGGTAGGAAGTGAAATCGCAGATCGCGTAAACATTTTTTAAGAAAAAAAACTACAAAAGTTACGAACGGCCGTTTTTCAAATTATATCTCATTCGTCGTCCGGCCCGTCGGCGGTACTGGCTGCCGACGATGAGTGGCTGTTAAAAAAATTATAAATTTTAATAATGTTATACGGCCATAAAGACATTGGCAAAACAACCGCGACTTCAACGTATAATATTATATTATACAGCCGATTGGTACAGGGTCGGTCGCTTTGCTGCATTTTCTCGATTACGATTTTATATTATTACCTGCATGTGCGGGTTAAGGATAATCAAATGTTGTATTGTACATTTTTCGAAATATTTTCGCACGCGCCAAATAGACGCCACCCCTCCCCAAAAAAAATTTAAAAAACTGGTGGATTAATTTATGCCCCGTTTCATATAGACGACGATGACGACTTAATAATATTATTGCAATGACGCCAACGATTATTATATTAATACATTATTCATATTTTATTAACACCTGTGATTTATGTAACGTTTAATATTTTCGTCAGTCCACTTAATTGTTGAAACTAATTGAAACACAAAGTTTAATTTAAAAAAATAAAAATATTTTCGTCGTGATACAGTTTTTGCACTGAACAATATATTTTTTTAATATGGTATAGAGACCCGACAGCTAAGAACTGCATTCCAATCGCGCGTGTTACTACACGGTGCAGATATAATTTAGACGCTCTCCGAAATTGGCTCACCGACAAAAACATAATATTATGCACTTGCAGTCTATAATATGGACATGACATTTATTATACATTTTGCGCGATTATTTAATCATCGGATGACAATAATTTACGGTGCTTCGTTGTCTGCAGTGCGCTTCTAAATAGTAAATAATTGTTTTTCGATTTATTGCTCTCGTTGAATCGATCTGTTGAAGTGCGTGCCATTTAACGGTAAGTAGTCCAAGTACCTAGGTGCTTTACGGTGTAAGGTATATCACATATTATCTCGGTGCATACATTATAGTCTAATATGGTTACGACGCTAAACGCTAATGTCGTATGTATAGGTATATACCTGGTTGTTGGTCACGGTCCAATCGTTTAGCTCTCGTTTCATACAATACACACACGCGTATGCCTATAACCTATATGTCATATGCGTGTACCCTACGACTACTGTCATCGTACGATGTATTTGCGTGAGCACACAATACTCGGAGAACATGAAATAAGACTATCTTTTCACTGAACAAATGTAGCTCGAAACGACCGGAGGGTGTGGTGCATCGAATAATGTATACAGGGTGCTCCCAACGATTTGGTGGTCGACTTCAGTACGTCATTCAGGCTCGTTCGGCGAAGTGGCCCTTGCATAGAAGCAGGGTTGTTGACGTTTGTATATCATGGAACAAGAATAACTGTTATAGCACAATAAACAGAATAATGATATTAGGTATATGTATTTAAACGCTCAAAATATTATGATGACATATTATGATATGTCGATACGCATTGTGACGTCGTGACATGCTGACACCTGTAACCAGTGGCCGCTCGAAACGTTGAACAATTTGAAGAAAACGCTTCGCGTCTGTAACGGGTGGGTAAGACGCGTAGTTGGCACAGTTTGGGTGTGTGTCTTAAAGACCTCAAGTTCTCATTTCGGATGTCATGAAAAATATTATAATTAATATGGCATGTTACCGAGTCTAGAGTTAGCCCTACTCTGTGCGACTCATTTTGAAGTGGTGGTAAGAATATTAAAAATATACAATTTGCTCCAAAGATTCAAAAAGTTCGCACCACCACTGGCTGCTGTGACTAACGATATTGTGCTTGAACAGTTATAGGCAAGTAGAATCCGCAGGCAATAATGTGAAAAGAATGTTATCAGTATTGGCGTGCGGACTTCGCACAGGTAATCGCACGGAGTGTTAGTTTTTCAATTTGAATAGGACGATTTCGTGTTTGCCTCTGGACTTGTTGTCCTAGTGGGTGACATTTATTGTTGCAGAAACACCCTGTATCACAGTCGTGTGGTCTAATAAATACCGTCGACACGAAAAACTTTTATCACACACGGCACGAACCTATATACTATATATAAGTATTAATAATATGTTGTATAACGTGCATACTAGATGATTGGGAAATGTGTGCAAGTGCAGGTGGCTATTAAAATAGTATACAGTGTTATAGATCAACCAAACATCGGGAAACCGTGAGCACCTGCTATACATTTGCACACTGCAAATTCAGACGGATTGACAAAAAAATTGTCTTCAAGGTGATTGTGGGATGGTTAATCGAGTAAAGAAAATGTTGCACCATCAAGTGTAGAAAAAATATGAATTGTAATTTTTACCAGAATTTACATCGATTATTCTTTCTTCGATATTACGCCGTACATATTATGATTCAATGGTATAGTGTATAATATTATACATAATAATAACATATTGAGATATGAGAAAGTACTAACACAAAATATTGCCAAATTAAACTCATTTCGTGTTGTTACTATTTTATATTATTTACTCGATTGTCGGACAACTACATGTTTCCGAAAAATTTTTATCACACAAGACACGAACCTATAGAATTTAATTTAAGTATTAATAATATGTTGCTTACTTGATTGGGAAATGTGCTGCACGCGCACGTGCAGACAGCTAATTATAGTATTATATCGTGTGTTACAGGATATAGGTCAACCAAATATCGGGAAACCGTGGTGCCCGCTATTATATTGTTACAATGCAGATTTAGGCAGAGTGACAAAAATTATCGTCACGACCATTGCGCAGACGTATATTTATATAAAATGTATGAAATTCGCCCCCCCCCCTCAACTTAAAACGGTTTAGGTATTCCAGTGTCGTCAACAAGGATAGACATCGATGAAATAGTGGAATAGGTACTTAAAAGTATCTTCTCTCTATAGATATTCATTTTGATGCAATTTAAGAACATTATTTTCGACTACCCAAGTGCAGTGGTGCAAATAACATAACTTAATTTTGGTACAAATTACCGAGTTCGTATTATCCGAAACCCAGCGTTACCGTGCAGCACACGTGCAGGTTTACTTGTCTTTATATTATTTTCTTCTTTTTCTTTCTATAAAAATGATTGTGCGTTTGATAGTAAGTACTCATTAATTTTCTAGACCACTTATCTAAATTGGCACAACATTTTGTACACACATTCCGCGAGACTCTGAGTGTTTCTATTTTCTTCTAGCTTTGTTTTTCAACATTTATAGGTTGCTATGTGTTATAACATAACCTATTTTTTTTTTTTTGTTTATATGTAGAATTTTCATTGGTAACAAAAATAAAATAGATATTAAATAATGTGTATATATTACACAAAAATGAATGTGTGAATGTAGCTTGTTCTTGTTCTTTTCGATTCCGGTTTTAAAATGCCAATAATAATAGTGCTGATAATATATTATATAAAACACAAACATTAAAAAAAAGGAAAAAAATTCATTATGCATTATCATGTAAAAAAATAAATGTATAAATTAGGTAACGAATCCAATAAATCTAATAAATAGAAATCACATATGTGGTAACGTCTTAAGTGCTGTGCTGTGAAGAGTAAGTACAGCCAACTCTGGAGTATTTGTGTTTGTCACTATAAAATCTTTTTTGGTGTATTGTGCTGGACTCACGGTGCATGATAAAAAGTGTTGAACACCTTTCTATCGTTCTTCTCATTCACAAGCTTCGTCACTAAAGCCCTATTTTTTAACGTTATATTTAGTCCTTGCTACTTCGATCTATTTAGGACTTGTAGCTATTATATATTCAAAAATCACTCGACAGAATTTTAAGAAAATTTCAGTGATTGTTCTTAGAGATATTTATCAGAAAAACTTAGAGGGTGGTTTGAACCACTTTCGAAAATATGAGAAGACGTGCTTTATCTAATGCACCACAGGCGGTTGCCCATGTCGGTCGAATTATAGTTTACAATGCGAGATAACCCGACGCCGAATTGCCCAAGAACTGAGGTACACTATAAAACCGAAATACACCAGATATAGTGCTTATTTGATGTATTTTGATCATTTTTCCCCGGTCGGAGTCGGATAGTACAGCTGATGTCATATTATCGCATACGCTGGTCGTGTATTCATTTTTGTCGTCGAACTGAAAAGATTTCGTGGGTGGAAATGCTCAGCGCAGAGATGCCAAGGATAAAAAAGCGTGAAGTTTTTCCTTTCATTTCCCAACCCATTGACGGAAAAATCGCGACTACGTCGGAAATCGAGGCGCCGTACGTACAATAATAATAATATTATGCGAATGGTGCATTTTTCGGTGAGTGTGGCTCACACGTCGTGTTATATGTATTTTAATATACATATAGGTACCTACACATTATATTATATTATTATTATTATACTTCGTCGTCGTTTTCGATAGCTCTGACGGATTTCAACGTCTGCACGCCTGTCAACCCTATCCCGTCTGCTACGAGACGGAATCTCCGCGGAATCGCGTACGTCTCGTCGCCACTTAAACGTCTAAAAGATATTGACGTGCGAGCGCGTAGCTCCGCCGACGAACCTTCAAACATCACGTCAACGTGCCGAGTATAATATGGTAATAAATATATATGTAGATGTGTGTGTGTGTGTATGTGTGTGTGTGTGTAGAGTATAAATATTTGTACGAGAATTATAATACATTATATTGCGCATATTATGTGAGTGCTATATGTCTAATAATACTGCAGCAGCAGCGACGGCTGGCGAAGAGGTTGTGGAGGCCGCGTTAAATCGGTATTATTATTTTTATTTATCAGGGCAGTGAATAGAATTCAGTAAAAAACGGGTGAATACGCATGCACTGATGCACTCAAAAAATGATACGTATAATGCACACCGAAAATGTTTTTAAGAAAAATGGTAAATAAAATAAATTCACGATTATTATGTTTGTGACTCGTAAGGTAGGTACAGTCAAATTATTACAAATATGTATATAGGAACAGAAGAGAGTATAGCATTATGAAAAAAAATTTTTTTTAAAGACTTTATGAAAAATATATAAACTGAATATTATATTAAAATCCCAATTATATTATATTCGTCCAAACGCCAAATTCGTAATTTCCCCCCTCGTTATATAATGCAAAATGTTAAAAAATAAATAAAACATTTATCTGCATTTATATTAACTATTATCTAAGATAAACTGTAGTACTTAAAATGGTTATGACTTGAATACTGAAATTTGTATAAAATTATTTTAAATTCATCAATATGAAAAAAGTACCTATCTGTTTACTACATATAGAATATCTGCGAGGGTTACTAAATGAATCATAATGCAGACATATCAAATATGGATGAAAGGAAAGAAGCGTGGGAAAATTCTTGAATAAAATATATTTATTTATCTACCTAATTGATTTTTATAAGTAAAAACGACGTGATATCCGCATGTGTTGTCTCCGTCTTACATATGTGTAAAATAGAAAATATTGTGCTCTGCAGATCACGTTTAGCTCCTTTGGCTAAAAAATTAGAGAAGATTGACTTCTTATAAAATTTAAAGGTAAAATAATTAAGTAATGATCATTTTAAAATGTACAGTTTCAAAAAAAAACATAACTTACTTAAAAATAACAATATCTAAAAAATCCTACTTAGGGCTGTAGATAATAATCTTACCTTTAAATTTTATAAGAAGTTAATTCACTCTAATTTTTAGATTAATGATGCTAAAAGTGATATTCCGAGGGTAAAATTTGATATATTACGCACTTGTAAGACGGAGACAACACATCTGAGTATGGCATGTTATCTTAATAAGGGATAAGTTTGAAGGATAATATTACATAGATAATTACATTTTAGAATATTGATAAGTTAAAAATGTGTAAGAAATGACGGGTGGCATCATTTCGACTAATCGATATTATAAATGGAAATTTAAGACACTTAATACATCTATAAAATTATTAAAAATAAAAATTAATTATTTAGTTCTGAAAAGCTAATTTGAGTTGATTTTTTACTAATTTAAACATTGGGTTAATTTTTTCTTAAATACTTTTTAGTAGATGAATTCCTTTTTTATGTATCCAATATACACAAGTTCTATTTACTTTTTAAGTTATTTTATTAACAAAATATTACCACTGAATTTCGGGTAATAATATAAAATATATAAGATTATGAAAGGTATAATATTTATTTATTACTATTGTAAAAAAAATACTGTGCAAAACATTTTTTTCTTATGAACCACCAACCCATGGGAGATGATTCGGGCAATAATGTAAAAACAAATGACAAATATTTAGTACTTCTATCAGAACACCCTTATTTTCCAATTATTTATTTTCTACTTATTTTGTATAAAACCATAGGTACAAAGGTGGATATAAAAAATGTTGGTTGTAAAATTTGGAATTTGCAGTTGGACATTTTTTATCACGACCCACTTTTCTTCAATTTCGAAAGATTTCCTGTCCCTTGATGTCAAAGCGCATTTCAACAGAATTCTACAGGTGAATTTGTATTAACAAATTATTTGCACTGTCGTACAGTAGGCACTATAGGTACCTCATGTATATTATTCATTGTTGCACATACAAATAATAATAATAATAATAATAATAATGTACATTATAATATATTATATTTATTATTATATACATATTGGTGCGCGTAGAATTCAATTATGATCGCGTGCCTTTTTCGGCGCGAATCGTTTTTTTCTTCAATCCTCTCGTGCACTTATTATTATTGTTATTACTATTACCACCATCGTTGTGGGTTCCAAAAATATTTGTTTCGAATGACTCGTGAAATTATTATATTATCATAATATACGTGTACGTGTTTCTCGACCGTTAAGTCTACGGCCAGAGTCTTAATAATAATATCTCTGCAGTTCGTTGTTGTTGTTTTCACATTTGGAATTGTAACATCGCGGTTTACACAGCAATTTCGTAACACCGGTTATGTGAACAAACACACACGCACACGCATATTATTATGTATTATGTTATAATATATTGTACACAATATACGTTTATAATTGTATATACACACTAACGTACGTTTTTTTCGACCAAGGTCAACTGTACATATTTTTAGTTATAGGTACCTAGTAAAATAGTAATATGATTTATAACACTCAGTTGTCCAGCATCCGTTTCACCTACAGGCTATAATAATAATATGAAAGGACGATTTATTATAATACGTATGGATATTGAAAAAAAGTGTTTGGCATGGCAGTGTCGACTGTCGAATCGAACAAAATAATTGATAAAATGGTTCCCAGTAAAAGCGTGTCGTTCCAACTAAAACGTATAGACTGCTGGGCGCTGGCTGACCGACCTTGCAATTAATCCATCTTTCAGTCGTTTTCAGTTTTTCTCCAGTTGAAGTTTATAACACAAACACATATTTTACAATGACTGAATTTATGATTTTCCTCTTCTGAATATTGTGATTTATTTATTTTTATCAGAGACAAATTCAGTGAATAGTTAAAGCTGGAGATGTAAATCCCAAAATCTTTCAGATTGGCATTTGGCTGTATGTGCTTTAATAAAAAATATGTCCATAATAACGATTATTAACAAAGCAAATCAAATTCTCATACTAACCACTCTATAGCAACCTATATTGATGTTGAATAAATAATCCATCAACATTTTCCTAATCTTACGGAATCTGGAAACTTTTATTGAAAATGGTTCAGTAGTTTTTGATGTTATAAATAGGATACAAAGATAGACATTAATTTTTGTGTCAATGTAGATATTATGCGACATACCTACTACAGCAAATTGTATCATATTATATTATGATCTAACAACTGAACTGCATATTAAATTCAAATAAAAAAAAAAAAAAACAATACGATTACTAAAATAAAAGAAGATACTATATAATATGTTAAGATACTTGACTTTTTTATAAATTATATATTTTAAGTTGATAATATATTAGTATGCAAATACAATAATACAAACTATTTTATATTTTTAGTCAAATTCATCGTAATTAAATTTTATAATATATTATTTATATTTTTTTTATACGAAGAAATAATAATAGTTCATGCGTAGTCATGATATTATTTCTTATTTGTAGTCGTATCGAAAATTAATTGCAAGAGATGTATTATTTGATTTTGGATTATAGCTTTCTAAAATATTTATCTGAAACAAAAAAAAAATACTGTACGTCCATCCCTGTACCCCCCCCCCCCCCGTAGTTATTAGTTATCGCCGGGTGGCTACCGTGCAAATTTCATTATATTTCGAAATTACTCTGTAGCGTCAGTTATTGTATACGTCGCGACCCTCCGAACCAGAAGAAATAACAATTATTATTTGTACGGCGGTGGGTCAATTCATATATTATATCATTTTATTATTATTATTGTGGTGTTACAATAATATATCGTACGTTATATGTCATACGATACGCGTCATTTTTTTCATCATTGTATTTCGGAGTTGGACGATGGTATGAAGGAAACACACAAACCAACCACGGTTGCTGTTGTCCGTAATCGTCGAACAAAAATAAATGTGAAAATAACACTCGTCCCCGCATTTGATTTCATTGTGTAAACCAAACACTCGTAATCAACCGATTCTCGAACTGGAAAATATTATTAAGGAACGTTGACGAGTGCTCTTGTTTTGCCTTTTAATTTATGAAGTCTCTGCTTGAGATATTTCGGCTTGAGATTAACATGTTTTATGACGCCGGTGAAATTTCAAACAATCCCCGAGACCGTGAATACCTTCTACAAAATAAAAATCATAAACTAAAGAAAATATATAATAAAAACTTTGTTTAGTGCAATATCTATTATTTTCATTTTATATTAAATTAAAACAATAATGCATATTTTAGATTGATTTAATTTTTCAACCAGGTATTTGAAATATATTCGCAATCAAAGAGTTCTACGATCCAACAAAATATTTACCTATGTCTCATCGACCCTTTGGTAAATTAATATAATAATTGAAAGCTAGTTTTTACCTTTTTTTTTATTAATGTTGTTTTCTTTATAAAGTATTGAGCGTATTTTACAGATGCAATATTAAAAAAAAAAAATATACTAAAAAAGCGACTCGTACAATTGAAAGAGTCGGGAACCCGGCTAATTAAATACTATATATAGGTAGGCACTTTTTTACGATTGAATTTACTTCTCCTTATTATATTTTTCATTTGGCACTTGAAAACCTTTACGTATACTATAATACATAATCATGCAGTGCTATTAAAATCCTTTTAATACGTATGATAAATAATAGTTATTGTCATACAAGTAGGAAGTCATCTCTTCGACATGTGTCATTTTAGACGAAGGAAGCGAGACCGCCTACATAGCAAGGGGCTATAAAAACCATACAAGCTTGTTTAAAATGAACTCGGGCATATTGAAATAACTAGACACTAAAAAAATATATATATTATAATAATTTTTAGTCGGCTACCCTTTTTTATAACCACGTTTTTTTACTTTAAATGATTTATGGCGGTGCACTAGTGCGGGATACTTATATACACAACGCGTTATTGGTGGCAAGAGGTACTTAAAAACGTGATGATTTACAGGACATTTATTATTGTGTTTGAGTGTTGGTGCGCACTGGAATTTTAAAAAAGAACTCGAGAATTTCCACGAGATCGTAAAACGATTCGCGTCATATTTACGGAGTTTTCATTAGTTATTATTATTTATATTGATAACTTATTGTTAAATAATGCGTAAGCAGGTAAGAAATGACCTTTACCACGCGTCGAGGGTAAGTCAACGAATTCATGGAATAATAGACGTCGAATAATATTACATACATTTTTAAATTTTATATTTTGCTATGGAATACAACTGTAATAAATCTTTGGATAGACAATATTTTTTTAAACAACAGTCTTTGGTCGCAAATTTAGTCTCTGAGACGATTATCATTGTATAACATAAAAAATAATTTTCCAATTAAAGTCCTGAATCGTAATACTTTATTATTATTGTGGAAGCATAATACCCCTTTCATTGGGAAAAGTTCAAAAGTCCAATATAAGTTTTATAAGTTAAACAAATGATATCCAGACAACTTTATCGGTCATTTGGGCTGGTTAATAAACCGATCAATTATTATGCATGGTCCAATATATAATAATAGTAAGAGGTATTATCGAAGTCACAATATTGAAGTAGTAATTTTTTTTTCTACTTTTGATACAAAATCAATAGTTTGTATTATAATATTATTCTGAAAATGATAATGATGTCTCTAGTTACCATAAAAACAATGTTAGCATAAATCGAAAATAATTTTAAACGGTAATTGCTGCAGTGAAACGTAACGAGTTTTATTTTATTATGCTCAATAATAAATATGGTTTTATGAAGTTAACCAGTAAAAAATAAATACGTATCAACTTAAACTTATCCATCAGATTTATCGATATTATTTTTATTCAATTAGATGCTTCAAATGGCAATAATAATAAAAAACAAAACAACAATCATTACTAATTTAGTAATGTCTTTCATTCCACGATAGAGGCAAAAAGTTTGTACGTTGATAAACTGTTTAATTACATTATCATATAATACAAAAAGTTCCCAGAATTACATAAAAATCAAACAAATCAGTGTATTTATATTTTTACATAATTATAATATGGAAGATTTATATTTTTTTTCACAAATGTATACTGCTATAAATAAGAAATAAATTATACTATAATTATTAAAACTTTTGTAAATGTATTAAATATGAAATAATTTGTGTTCGTTAATAAATAATAATTACAAAATTATTTTATATGTAGTTAAAATTAACTAACAAATCGTCAATAAATGTATTGAAACATATATTTAGTTGATTTTACAAAGAAACGAATTCGAAAAATGTTTTTTTTTATTTTAAGATGTTTTGTATTTATTTTAAATAAATTATTCCTACACTGTGTCTACTATATAAAAATAATATAGTGATTAATGTTTTTTCACGGGAATATACCAAAACGTCCTTACAGCCCACAGGTAGTTTTACGTGTCAAATTAACGTAATATTTTGTTGTTACAATCGCGTGTAACTGTTGACCAAAAAAAGAAGAAAAATAATAATAAAATAAAATAAAAATTGGATAGACAACTATAATTGCACTCGTGTCTTTCGCGATATTACGTTCGAAACGAATTACGCGCCCGAGCTGCGTGCTCAATAACACTTATTGCTGTCTACATGATCCTTTTGTGTGTAAAATAAAATTTGTAATTGTCAGGTCGAAGTGACATGTATTTAAAAGTGTTATGAAAAATAAATAATAATATATATATATATTTATAGATCTACGCCTATAATATGGAATCATCAGTTATTTAAAACGCAAAGTTTTGCACAAAAAAAAGTTTCACGAGACAAAATAATTTCTTCGATAGTTTTATTTTTATTCTTGCCTTTATTGAAAGAAAACAGCTGCAGCTTCCAAAAGTGTATTAAATTGACATTATTATTATTTAACAGTTAGTGTATTAAATACAATTTAACTTAGTGAATACCAACGAGTATGACATTCTTTGAAATCCTAATATAATGTTCAATTTCAATTTATGTGAAAACAAATACCTACCAGCAGTTTTCTGCCGAAAAAGCTTTTAAACGTCATTTTTAAGAGGAAATTCTGTTTTCATTAGTAGATTATCCATGTACATTTTAGTTAGAGAATAGTAAATTCTTGGAAAACACGAATTCATTGGAGCACAATAAATAAAGAAATGCCAAATACAATATTGCTTTTTTCAGATACCAAAGTAAGTACATACATTTTTTTTAAACTTCGTTATGCCTACAAACATTTTTAACTTTATTTAATGAAAAAATAAAATATCGTATAATATCCTCTGGCGTTATTGTATCAAATATACTCATATCATTTTTTAAATTTATCTTTAATTTAATAATCGACATTTTTAATATATGCCAAAGGAAAATAGTAAACTATTATGTAATTAAAAAAGAAACTTAAGTTTTAAAAATAGCTGTACATTCGAGTGGCAATAGAGTCGAGAGGTAAATTACCAAATTAAAAGGGGAAAAAATAAACAATAATACTGTTATCTATTGACTAAGTATATGTTTAGGGCGCTTGTGCTCACATGATTTAAGTACATTATATCATACATTTTCGAAACTGATTCTTTCATTGTGAAGTCGAAAACATTTATATTATGGTTAATTATATAATAATACATGCATGATGATTTACCAAACATGGTCTTATTATAATTTTTTCCTTAACTATAAAGAAAATAATTGAAATTTGATTTTTGGAATTTATAAATAAACTTAATAACCATTTTTCAAATTCTTGAATTTTTTTTAGCTGCTATAGTAGTAGGAATGTAGTGTGCAGAAAGAAACTTCTTTTTTAAAATGAGAATCTCCCTAGCTTACTTTAAATAAATTAGTGGGTATTTTTTCTAAAAAATGTTTATGTACCTACTTCATTCAAAGGTTTGAGTATATTTAAAAATCCTAAGAATAAAACAGTATTTAAGAAAATATGGGGGTGAGCATGCTTGGTGAATCTCCCTGCCTTTTGAAATTCCAAAACTCAGATTTTAAATAAATGAATTATTGAAGCAAAAATTGGGGGAGCATACTCGGTGAATTACCCTGTACATTATATATTTATATAATAAGTATTATATAATATATACATTTACCTAGTCATTTTTCGAGCATTATCAGATAATATATTTTACCATTAACGCTTTTTTTCATTTCGTACTGCGATAGATATATAACAATAATAATAATAATAATAATATGTAACTGCTACCGAACACCGACGTTTCTGACGCTCACTTAAATATTATAATACACCGACGGTGTTCTTATTGCAAGCGAAAATGTATAAAAGTTTGCCAAAAGGTATAAACTTCAGTGAAGTAACGACGACGATGACGACGACATCGATGAGTACCTATCTCAAGTATTTCGTCCATTCATTATTACCAATTTATGTATTGCGCACAGTTGGTAATCGTTTAACTGCTGCCATATTATTATGTCTCGAGAGTATAAAGGCTCCGAGAAAACAATAATATAATGAGATTCTTTTACAACGTCTTAATAACAATTATTATCATCGTATGATATTATAATGCCTATTATTGTTATCGCGGGCTGCAGCTCTCTGGTTTCGACGTCTCTTATAATATTATTATATTAAATTATATTTTTTTTTTTTATGTCGGTCACACGTGTGACGTGGTATACGGTTACCGCTGCAGGATCGCAACCGGTCGTATCCAGCAGCAGCTCTCGTCTGCTCGCAGTACCAACCTTCCCACCTACTTCACAGGTGTCGAGTTACGCTCGCTTGGGCGGCCGTGTCCAAACCTCGCGCCCTGCAGCAGTCTTTCGGTGCATTGTCCCGCGCTGAAACGCAATCGCGAGTGGTTTTTAAGAGAACGGCGGCGGCGGTATAATATTATTATAATATATATATATTATGTGGGCCGAGGGCGAGTTCTTGACGTGCCATTCAAGTGTCATTGCTGTGCACACAGGGACAGCGCACAATAATAATATCATCGTACAACAACAATAATAATAATAATAATACGGCTGTAGTTTGTGCCAGTTACGCACACGAAAACGGCGCAAATTGAATGGAAGTAAAAACGATTGTTCGCGAATGTTTTATACATTTTTTTTTTTTTTTCGAACAGGGACAAAACGCGGTGACGGCGGTATCTGCTCTTCTGCGTGCTCTATAAACATATGTTTTGTACGCTCGTTATTAGCACACAATACGCGGCCGAAAACCACGAGCGTCTGCGGGTCACCTGTCAGCACGTCAAGATGTTCTCATAATTTTTTTTTTCATCTCCGGCTCGAGACCGTATCCACCAGATTATACGCTACCGTTCTTGTTCTCCGCAAAAGTATATATTTTATCATAGACCTGTGTCATGCGCACTGCCGACACGCCTGGTGCCCTTGTCATATCCTCAAACCTTGTGTTAAGATCTCACAAATTTAAAAGGCCGTTTGTTTGTTCGGATCTCCAATATAATATAGGGTGATTCACCTAGCATGCTCGAGCCATTTTTATTCTTGAATAATTCGGTTATTTCAAATCCGATTTTTTTAAATTTTGAACTATACTTAAATGCCTCTACAATATTTTCAAACTATTGAGATTTATAAAAATGTTATCTTATAAGTTATTAGTAAAAACTATATTTAAAAATTAATATAATCCGAGCTTGGATATATTCATTGTTAAATAGGAAAAAATGGGGGGGTGAGTATGTTTGGTAAAACACCCTGTATAATATTATTATGAACACCTACGTCGCGTCCCCGATGAGAATGCTCTCAACTGTAGATATTTCGTCGTCAGTGCACGTTATCAATCTGTAAATCCATCATATAAGTATTATTATTATACTTACAACCAAATTTCTGCTAACCGTGCAAGAGAAAAAAAAACGAAATTCTTCGATACATCATAAATTATCCGAACAAACACACACACACACACATGTATGTATAATATATATAAATATATTTCGTATAAATAGTCAGTGTATAATATATATATTTACGCACAATAGAGTCCCGTGATAAATGGTTCGATTTCAGCTCTCCTAATCTATTCTTTCCCCGTTTCTAATGATGCCGAGCAATCTTACCCTTTTTCATTTCTATTTTAGTTCTGAAAAATATGTTCCCGTTGCAGTGATGAACTCCGTGTTTGGAAATCGTTTAAAAACGTTGACAATAATCAACTCTGTACCTGGTTTCTACGAAATAAAAATAATATTACCCCAAAAAAATATTCCCGTAAATAAAAATAAGTATTCTTGAAAATCGGAGTGTATAATATATTATTAAACACTGCTCTTTTGGATCACGATAGAACAGAATGTATAGAATGTATAGTAAAACGCACCGCCACAATTTTAATAGAAGTTTTGAGTCGGAGAGATTTTGTTTTTGTTACTTAAAATCTAATATAATTATTGTAAGTCGTAAACTTTTTCAATAAATCCACCACAACGCAAAAGTATAATTGCAAAAACTGCAGGCTGATTTACTGTACTATTATTTTCGCCTTAAATTACATTTCCGTTATACTGCGAGGCAATTACCAAAAACACGGTACGCAATAATAAGGAAGTTTTCACTACAACCACCACCACATAATATATATTATATACGATAGGTACGCGTATTATAGTAAACAAAATACAAATAAAATATTATTTCCGTAATAAAATTCAAGTTTATGACTTATAAATCTGTGGAATAAAATATGTTTTTGTTCCATAACAACATCGCTGTTCCATAACCTATATAATATATATGGGTATAATGTGTACCTATATTATCAAATCGTAACAAAGAATGTAGAAAGTATTGTATAGAAATGTTGTGCCGATATAAAGTAATTAAATTTATGACATTTCGTTGTCGTAATAATAATATTATAATATTCGATGTACGCGTTTACGACGAATAACCCCAATTTAGGTACCAACACAANTATAATGTGTACCTATATTATCAAATCGTAACAAAGAATGTAGAAAGTATTGTATAGAAATGTTGTGCCGATATAAAGTAATTAAATTTATGACATTTCGTTGTCGTAATAATAATATTATAATATTCGATGTACGCGTTTACGACGAATAACCCCAATTTAGGTACCAACACAACGCATGCCGCCGTCGCCGTCATCGAATTTTCCGAAAAGCCGAGAATGCGATAAGACTTTTTTTGGGGGGGAGGGGGGGTCCGTTCAATACGTGCGAGATAGCTGCAGCTGCGAATAACACCTGCCACAAGTGCGTCTTATCGTCATCGGCGACGAGAGGGCGATTCGAATCCGAATTGGGTTCACGCGACAATATATATATATATGTGCACATCGAAAGCTCGTGCATGCATGAATATTCACCCGAACCTAGGTATATTATCGCGGCTGTGGTTTTTCCGGCCAAAGAACGTCGCAGCGTGTTGCATCATTGATAAACCGATACCGTGACATCTGGCGAATTCACTCATGAATAATATAGAGTCCAGGCAGTTACACGGAAAATCTATTTATTGTTTTTTTTTTTTTTACTTTCCTACCCTCCGGCGAAGCCCATCTATAATGTAGTATAGGCGTACCACCTAGCTACAGTCTGTAGTTACTAGTTAGTCGTCAATAATTACAGATATATATTTTTGAAATTGTTCTAGTCCGCAAATAACGATTTATTTTGTTTTCGTTGGGTTGAGCCGTTAACTGCATACATCCAATGTACGCGGTTAATAATTTTATTATTTTTTTTTTTTCATCTACTTTTATTATAAGACTCAACAATTAAAATAATAACATAAATCTAAATATAACTAGGCAAGTAACTATATTTCAATGATTTTTCTTATGTGCTTACCTTAAATTAATTTTGTACATAATAAAAATTAAATAATAATCAAAGATTATTTAATAATATTAGTCTGCATATTATTCACTTTACCTATATCGAGGATACAATTCAAAGTTATGTTTATTGAATAATTTAAATTTTATCATAATTAAATTGAAGTCCGGATTTGTATGCACTTAAAAATGTTGAGCTGTGCACCAATTAATACGGTCTTGACATTATAAGGCATAGGTATGCAAAGATATGAATTTTTTTTGAAATATGCATTTCAAATATGACTCGAATACTCGATGTAATCAAACCCGTTTAATTTTAGTTTACATAATTGTTACCGATATTGTATATATGCATATTAGACCTAAGTTGAAAAATATTCGTTTAAATGTTGTAAAAAAAAATACGTGGAGATTGGAGAATTAGAATACACGTCTAAGATCGATTTATTTAACGTTTTATATTTCCTTCAAATAGTATTTACGACTTTTGATTACTAATCTTTAAAATGTTTTTCTACCTAATAGTTTGGAGCGTGTTAATAGGTACAGAATATTTTATTTTAAATACTGGCCGTGGCGCATGCGATAGTATAGTTGTACTTATATAGGTATACTCTCGTAATAATTGTTACTTGTTCTACATTTTAGTAATTATTATTATTAAATGAACATAATATCATCGTTATTATAAGTTATGTTCATTCTTTCACTTTTTTGACAATCTCTGTGCAATTTTTTTTTTATTTTCCTGTATTTATGTTAATATATGGTTGTGGGGCTATCGAGATTCAGCATAAGCTCTAATATACATACATAAGTACTACTGACCTCACCCAACCTGCTTCCTAATTGTTGGTTATGTATTCCGTTTAGTGTTGCAACTTTTGTATCAATGTTAATGCTTCCGACCTAGTTCCTGCTTATTATGTATATTGTATACATATATTTCGAGTTCATTCAATTAGCTGCAGTAATAATATTCTTGAGCCATTAAACTCGTTAAGCTTTGATTATATTGATTTCCAGAACAACCAATCGTTAATTATTGAACGTCCATTCGTTGAATGGTTCATCTGGAGTAGTATTCCTAAATCATAAACTATAACAAGCGGTTGACCTTATTTAGATTTAATGAAGTACATTAATTAAAAAAATTGTATCTATATACGTACGACACACCGAGCCATATTTTTAAATTCGAACGCAGAATAATAATAATTATTATTATACGATGTTTTCGAATGAATGTGAAGAGTGGCATTTTATAATAATTTACAATGTTATATACTTTGATCATAATACGTATAATGTTATGTATACCTACCTAAATATTATTTCATAAATAATTTTTTCCCCCTGCTTGTATAGTAAGCAAATGCAACTTTACATTATAATATTTATCGTGCCGTGGAATACCTTGGTATTATCATAGTAAATTTGAAAAAGTCCCGGCATAATATATATTATTGCGTATTAAAGTATTATAATAGCGTATACCTACCTATATATATTTTATAATGTTTATATCACATAATAATAATATATTTCTACCTCACAAAAAGTGGACGCGGACGTCTGCTCGGTCCCCGGGAATGGCATAATGAGTGAAAGAAAATTTTACTCGGTCATTGTGCGAGCCACCGACGAGCTAACAAAGAATTCATTTCACGTCACTGCAGCGGCAATCGCTTAGGTCTGCTTTCTCACCCTCAATTCGTCTACAAAGAAGCTATATAGCTGTCCCAAGTATGACGGACGGACGGGGCTATGGTATAGGTATGTCTATTATTATTATTATTATTGTACAGACAATGGGCTAATGTGCTTTCGCCCGCATTTCTTGCGCAAAACGAGAGGAATGGCGAGGTAGGTATACAATTTTTTTTTTTTAAACACGTTGAAAACGAGCGTTATTAATACGCGCGTCTTACCTACACGAGTACAATTTTTCTTTAATTGGAAAATTTCAAATGAGACTTCTGTGAAACGAGTCGCCTATGGAGTGCCGTGACTAAGCGTTATGATATTATGTTATGGATGCGACATAGTGTGGGAACGAAAATATTACATTAAAAAAAAAAAATAAAGTTTATACTCAGTCGTGGCAGGTAGCTATACTTACTTTTAGTTATAGGTATGGCGATGTGTAGTTTTATTGCCGCTTTTTAAAAGTTGGCTGTATTAAATTACGCGTCTGTAAATTATTGCAAAAAACTGTTGGTATACTTTCTCTGTGTGAGAATAAACATCATAGTATTTTATATCTTAATGAAGATATAATATATTTTAATTGAAAATTATTAATATAAATAAAAAAAAAATATCTGTGCTATTTAACAACTTTTTTATTTTTATTATTATTACCATCATTATTTACAGACGTTATTACCGCGAACTAGGTAGGTACTTACTTATACGTATAATAATATACAAACGACACATTTTATCACGCTCGCCAGAAGTCAAATATTACAACATTACGGTGGTGGACGATACACTGAGGAAGTGCTGTGCGCTAACTAGACGTGTTGAATTGCGTAAATTGTATTACATATTATTATTTTAATCGCTACACGAGACGACTGAAACTGTGGAAGATATCAGCCGTTAATCTAAACGCGGTTAGTGTCGCGTTTTGGTAATATTTATTATATCGTCTGGACTGGCGATTATGTTATTATTGTGATAAAACTATTATACAACGCCTAATAAACCAAGCGAAGAAGAGTCGTCATTAATACATTGGTATTGCTGCAGTACTTACACTTATATTTGCATATAATGATGCGTACGTGCATTATTATGTCAATAGGTTCTCGGAAAACGAGATTTTAGACGAGTATAAAATATAATAGTAATATATTAGGTAACTATTCGAACCATAATGGAATATGATTGTTCGGAATGAACAAATTGTCTGACTCGTCGTCGATAATGCGTATACTCTGTTTGCGTCAAACAGTTTGTGTTTCGTACCAAATGAGGGAAACAAAATAATACTGTTCGAATAAAGATATTAATTTATACATTTGCGTTTGGTTGTTTTGTGTGGATATTTTGTGGCTGATGAATTCGATTAGGTTTTTATTCTCAACGTTTTTGCAGCGGCAGAAGTTACCTATAGGAAGTGATGTGTGTCAACTCGAATTTTTAAGTTTCTTAAATTGTATTTTAATATATTATTATTATATGATCACTATACACGACGTGGAAGAAATGTGCTCATATTAAAGTGGCATTTGTCACACGTGTATCGGGTAAGATTTATTATATTGTCTGGACTATAGATTACCATTATTTATTATACAATAAAAATATTATACAACGTCTAATAAACGCGCGAAGAAGAGTTAAGGCATCGGCATTGCTGCAGTTTTTACGCATTTATAATTCATACACGTATTATTATGTCTGTACTGGTAAAACGGGATTTTAGATGAGTATAAGTAATAGTAATGTATATGTAAAAATTCAAACGATAGTGAATTCGTATGTACGATTAAAAAAAATGTCAGACTCGTCGCCGATAATGTCGACTGTATTATTTAAACAAATGTTAAAATGTACTGCATATAATATGTATATTTTATTATGATTTCTATAACATAAGATGTGGGAGAAATCTACTAATTTTTACACGGTTTTTGTCACGCGTGCATCGGACAAGATATTGTTTGGACTAGAGATTAAAATTACACGGAAAATATTATACAACGCCTAATAAAAGCGTGAAGAGTTAATAGACATCGGTTATTGTTTAGCATAGTAACTATATTATGTGCCTGTAAACGATTCGTACGTGCATTATTATGTCTAGACTGGCAAAGTGGGATTTTAGATAAGTATAAATATTAGAAATATCAGCAAACAATAAGGAATCAAGAGGGCTGAGTTAAAAAAAAAAATGTATCGTCGATGATAATATTACGCTTTTATTAAAAAAAAACTTTTGCTCTGACAGATCATAGTCACGCTTCTGTCAATGCTCACTATTGTCTATTATCGGTTATTGGCCACCGTCGGAGTACAATTTTCGTTTTGTACACAACAGGGGGAAAAGATAAGCTATTTAATATCGCTGTGTTAGATTGTTTCGTGAGTGGTTGTTTGGTGCGACTGATGAATTCGATTAGGTTTTCAGTGTCCAGTACTGCAGTTGCATTCGATGTGTTGTATTGTTGTAATTTACTAGGATTTGTCCAGTTATTTGTTGATCGAATCGTTGAACATGATTGCAAGCATGTATGACGTCGTTAGCTGACCAAACGACGTGTTTGAGTTATTATTATTATTATTTTTTATTATTTTTTGTTTTTTTACTTTACGAAGATTGTATTTATGCAATAATTGAAGATAAATCTTGGACTTTAATTTTTTGAAAAGTTTCAAAAATAAGTGATGTTGCTATAATACGTCAAACAAACTATTTTTGATTTTTTGCAATAATATATCATTCAAGCGTCGTTTTTATATCATTCCGTTTTTCAGTTTGTTCGGTAACCAGTAAAAATGTTTAAATAACACTTTTGTATGAATTTCGATATTCTGTACAGTTATATTATTGAATTCCCGCATGCGAAAAATATGCGACTACGCAATAATTGCGTTTTGTAAATTATCAAATAATAACAATTTCGGATATGAGAGTTTGCTTAACCATAAAACCCGAAATAAATTAAACATTTAAATATCATGTACGCACAATTCGTGTTAGTGCAGTGTTAGCGATATTTAATGTCATTATTAAACACGTCTGGATAACGCATTCCAAATTTCATTTGATTATAATTACAAACCATTTTCATCGTCAGACAAATATTTTAGGAAAATGTTTCCATATCAAATAAACAACGGCATTCGATAAAATAAAAAATGAATATCGTATTGTTGGCATTGTTTTCAGCTGACCTATTAACAGTGCATTGGCCAACGTTTAATTACCATTAATAATTGCAAACGATTAGTTTTCATGAAATTCACCTATTGTGAAATTGCCGGTCTAACAATACCATAAAATGCAACGTATAAAAAATGTTTTAATTATCTATTCAATAAAGGTATAATATATTATACATCGATGAAAATCATTTCATCAGAAATTCAGAAAATTGTTGCAAATTTCCAAATGCGCATGTGATATTATAGTACAACAACATTATATTATAGGTGTAGAAAGTTTAGCATAAACACTATACTATAAAGGAAATTTTACACAGCATGCTCACCTCTTTTTTCTTAAAAAATGTAGTTATTTAAAAACTGATGAAATGCCCAAAATGGTATTTTCAAAACATCGATATCTTTTAGACTCAAATTTTTGTAATTTATCTATCAACATTTATAATTTTTGAATATGGTTCCAGTTTAAAAATAATTAATAAATTGGTACTAGGTTCAGTTTATATAATACTTAACTATATTTTAACTATTTTATATTTTTGCAAAACCATATATTATTTCCTTTGTACAAACATGTTAATAACAACTAGGAAACTACAAGTTAGAATTTGGAATTAGGTACATCAACATTTTCAAAAAAATATATTCATTAAATAATTTACAGTAAAAATGGACGTTTTCATTTGAAAAAATATATAAGTTTGCATCACCACATCATGACTTTCCCTATACGCAGTAATACAATAGTTCTCAAAAATTTTAAAATGTGGTCTTTAATTATATTTAAAAATTACAATAATCAGAATTTTAATAAATTCATAGACGAAATGAAAAATGGGGAGTGAGCATGCTTGTTGAATCACCCTCTTTATGTATCATATTACTTACTTTAGTATCGAACCGCATCGAAAACTTACCGATTCGACACATCATACCTATACCACCCGTAAGAAGAACAATCGTTTTGTTTCCTGGGACGGGGAAAAAGGGTGTAAAATGAAAGAATCGAAATACTCGAGAGGGTTAAACCGGTTTGTGTGGACCGTGATGTGAATAATTTCTAAGGATGGGTTTAATGAAAGAAGTGCACAAGTGATGGGAGGGGTGGCACTGCACGATGAGATATAATATGATAAATATGGGCTTAACGAATTCGCTAAGCACGACCGGTTCATGCGGCTCGGAATGATTGGCAGTCGAAAGGGATAGATCCTTGAGTCTTGTGCGCTGACGAGAGAGTAATATAACCAAAGAGGCGGGAGGATTGTCGTACTATATACTCGTCGTCGTCGATCGAATTTCACCTGCGTGTATCCATTTCCTGTAACACAAATGGTATCGATGATGTACCGTATATTATGGGCGGTACTACTTTTCTCTCCAAGAATTAGACACCTATGTATGTATCCACTAACAGAGAGGATGATCTCGTTACTCTGTTTAAGTCTAAGATACAACTATGCAAGCAAACGTTTTACATAATGCTGATCAGTTATCACCAATTACGGTTGTTAAACATTGACTTCTATAATATACAAGTGTATTGTGTATATGATTATGACTATTCAACAAATAAGTCTTGTTTAATCCAATATAGATGCCTAAGTTTTTTTATTTTTTAGTAATTTCATATGTCAAATATTTGCGTATCCCTGTAAGGTATATATTATTATTATACTACCAACTAATATATTTAATTTAGCTTTAAATGTTTAGGTGTCCATTTGTTGCTAAAATTTCAGATAATTACGAAGGAAAATAAAATTGGCAATAGTTCATAGGTAAACATAATAAATATTAATGTTTAAGTATGACATATTGATACTAACTATCCTATTTGCTATTAATTTGATAAATAAATGAAAAAAAAAATAATTCTAATTTTTTTTATTTTGTATTAAATCATTTCTAGGATTTCTGATCCATCTGCTCGCTTCGCTTACCATCAGCCCTTCAATATTTTTTTTGCTAGTTGAGAATTTATAACTCTTATATAAAAAGTTGAATAAAATAAAGTACAAACATTATAAATTATTTACATTTAAATATAAAATATAATACATATTATATTACTGTAATAGGTACCCTAAATACAATATTATTTATTGATTTCTCTTCAAATTTACTCAATCCTGCTAATTCCCCACGACCTTACATCGTGAAAACGCAGCGTATATTTTACCTCGTGTATATACATATAATAAGTATAATATCATGTAACTCTAATGCCATGGAAATTATTTTAAAAAACTATATTCAAAACATTTTTGTACCCATTCTGCTATATATATATACTATAAAGACAGAAATATTATTTCAAATTATCATAATTTTTATTTATATTGTATGATGGACTAAAGTGGAGACGATGGAGGAAAACGGTATAGGTACCTCGTTATTGGAGAGAAATGGCTACGACCTATATTATAATTATGCAGGTTCTCGGTGTTGTGGCCGGTTCACGGTAATGATAAACACTAAACAGTACAAACAACCGGCGGGATGAAACGTGTACAGTGTAATACACGCATACCCGGTTGTTGTGCTGCTGGAAAATTGCTTACTATATACACGGTACATGGTCATAGACGCGGTGGACAAGCGGTGGAAATCAAATCTGCGTGACTCGTCTAATTTGTATCGGACAAACGATCCGACGGGCCGACAAACAACTATTCAATTATAGGTGCCTACCTGTCTGTATACATATTATTACATAGTCGCTTGTTTAAACACGCGTCCGTGTGGTATAATATTATATTATTAATATTGCAGTGTGCCTCCCGCGATGACTGTTCTTTTCTTCGTTCATCGCGCTGACGATAATAATACAGCACGGCCCCGCGGGCGACGTGAAAAATGAACGCTGCGTATTGTCGACGACAAAGACGGTCGCTCATTATATAAATATAATATAATATGTTTAATGTGAAACACGCGAACGATGACATCTAACCCGGTGTCGGGTATTCGGACGTGAAAATATATATTAGTCGCTGTGGTGGCGGTCACAATGTAGAAATTCATAAATTAAAACGAAGAAGAAAAGTGTAATATTAACGACGTTCGAAAATAATAATAATAATAATAGTAGTATAGCGATTCCATTCCCGGGTCTCGGCGATGCCCCGACTTGCGGGTAATGACGCGTGACAATCATTAGGCCGACGATGACGACGAAGACGGTATCTCTAAATCATATATATATATATATAATGCGTATAGCGAGGAAACATATAAATAAGGGAATTTTTTTCGGGTCGTGCGCAGGGGGTCTTTTAGTATTATTTCGAAGGGTCTCCGGCAAATCGTGTGAACGAGAATCGTACTCGCACACACACACACACACACACACACACACACACTGAGAAACAAATTACATCGAACATGTCGAGGGCAGCAAGAGCTGTCCTGAGTCGTCCCGATGTCGCCACAATGTCTCGACTAACGTACTAACCAACTTACCGACCCTCGCAGTCAAATATTTTAACGGGGTGATTTTTTTTTTTTTTTTTACTATTTCATTGCCCGGATCGCGAGTAATCGTCGTCGAATTTTTCACGATCAATTTGACACAACGAGGGACGATGCGGATGTGAATTCAGTGTGCACGCAAAATCACGTATTATTCGCGTCGTCATTATTAAATAGTGTTTATTTCGACTTGATCGTAAACGATAAATTCGAAACAGCCGCTTGATTAATCTGTAAAATAGGCACCGCGCACGGGTGCTGAGATTTTAAATAGATTCGTAATGAGTGAATCGCAGCATAAAAAACCATAAAAAATGTTTAATCTGAAACCATACTGCACGATATTACTTGGTATACCTGGTGAAACAAAAACGTAAGACACTGATTATTTCAAAAACTTTTTTGAAAATATTTTTCGGTACTCTACTAGCTATAGTATATACAAGTATTAGTAACCCATTTTGGTTATAACCCTAATACCAGATGTTTTTCCTCTCGTTTTCAAATATTCAAGTTGGTAGGTATTTTAGGCATATTATTATTTTTCTCACAACTTTAGCTAATGAAAAAAAGGAAAAACCAAAAAAAAAAAAAACACTGGATATCAAAATTTAAAAATTAGTTTGAGGTATTTTTAACAAATTTATTTTAACAATATTTATCCGATGAATGTGAATAATAATGTTATTCTACGAAATATGAATAAATGGTTGTTTGAGAAACTTGTTAGCTCTGCGTGAAGAGCAAAAGGGTAAAAATTCCGACGGACTGACCTTTGAGGCAGGTTAGCGTGAGTTTTTAAAGATCGCGACGAGTAAACGCAAAATAATTTCATAGTAATGTCGTAATGAGATTGGAGCCATTTTTTTAGATATCATACCATACAATAAAGTTATAACTGTTACGTTATACTTCATTTTATACAATATCTTTAACCATAAAATCTTTAACAATCTCATTCTAAAATAGACTTGTCAGTTTGGCAATATCCACACTGTATAAGATTCCAACAATTACCAATGATCAATGATAAATTTGAGTAAAGCGTGTGATTTTGATATTATTCTTATATAATCCACTTGACGCACCTTAACTTTGCAGAATCCTGATTTTTTTAAAATAAAATTTAAGTATGTAGATACCTATGTACTAGCGCCTTATGTTTATAAAAACGTTAAAAGTACGCATGTATATAAACAAAAAATAAATACACATGACACATGGTTATAGTAGAATCGATAATATATAGTTATTTCATTGCACTTCACTCTAAATATAAATATTCTTTGTTTGTTTAATAGGTGGCACAAAAAAAAATATTTTCGAATGCATAAATATATTTCGTTTGAACAAGAATATTTTAGGCATTTTTAAAATGTTTTTTTTTTCAACTTAAAGCATCAAAATTTAAATTATTCATATAACTACTATAAGTTTAACTTTCTGTGTCTTGGAGTGTTCTTATAATAAAATAAGATGTTATTAACAATTTCATCATCGGCATATATGATGTATGTTTTAAAAATTATTTAATAATTTTTTTTTTTCATATTCTTTTATAAACCTATTCAAAATTATTATTATTATTATTTATATATTCATTTATTGTTGCTATATTTTATTATTATATTATATTTAAAACTGTATGTATTACTTGTAATTTCAAAATTATTTCCGTTAAATAAATAAATAACGTATGCAAGTATGCGATTTCGATACAAATCCGGAGAACGTTAAGTCTTATGATCAAAACGGAAACATCGCCACATCGGTCATAATTTAGGAAACCAACGTCTTACACTAATATCAGAACACAAATTTTATCGAGCCGATCGGGAGGGTTAATCCAAAAATTGTTCGTTGGGATGTCACTATAATTTGAAATCAAATCGGTCTAATCCAACCGACGTTGCCCAATTTAGGCGGCGAAAGCCATAGGAGAGTACCTGACGTATTCTGCTACTTGGACGTTTGATCGACTCGTCCTCACCGGGCGTTCTGGAGGGCTTTGTGATCTTCCTCGCATAAAAAAAAGTGACTTCATTTTTATATCATATTGGTTATGCCAAACACACACACACACACACACACACACACACACAAACAGACAATACGCTCAGTAACGTCCGTAAGTCCCTCCGGGTTATTGGCCTCCTCCGCCGACCGGGAAAAACAATCGCCGGGTTAACGAGCGCGTATTTCCGCCGGCGCTGCGATTTTCCACCGAAGCGGTGTCGCGTGCGCCGCTCTTTCCGCGGTACGATTGGGTCGCGTGCGCGTCGTTTGTGAAACGATAATTTGAGGGCCATTCACGTGGCCGCCGCCTAGTGAAAATTATATATATATATATTATATTATCCACAAGCCGACATACACGACAATCAACGGGCGATTGTGTACTGCGGTGGCGGTCACCGTCGATCCGTCTTGATCCGATTTACATCGGCGTCGGAGGAGAGAGAGGCGTGTTCGAAGGTCTGGGAAAAAAAATTATATCGTTTGACGTTGTACATGTATCGTACGTATGGATGCGTATTATAAACAAGTCTCGTCGAGAGTTTTCCGCAGTAGATATTTTCCAGGAAGTGTATTATATATATATTATAGTATCCGATATTTACGACTGGAAATATAACATGTCTGTGCGGCGAGTGTGTGTATATATATTGAATACCTATCTCGCAGTAGGACACTTATTAGGCAAAGCGAGCAAGTCGTGCCCGAAGCTAAGTAAGCCCTAAGCTTCATTACCGATATAACGGAGGGTGCAACGTACCAAAAAAATAATACTAAAATTGGAATTTCGTGGAATATTTTTGGAAGAACCGTGGATTTAATAAGAACAAAGACCAAATATTGACGTCGACATCACGATTGTAAGCAATACGCTCATAATATAGTAAGTTTTTTTCGATTTTTTTTTTAAATCCTACAATATAAACAAGTAATAAATAAAGTCTCTATATTCGTAGGTCTTTTGAACGGTTAAGTTAAGTTTTGTTATGCAAGATTGTGTTCGCTAATTTAATTTTTTTTGTATATGATTTTAAAGACAGAAGAGATTTTTAAATCTGAGTTGAATTTCGTCAGTGATTACTTAACTTAACCTAGCTAACCTGACCTGTGAACCCTGATGGTCTGGATACTGCCGCTTGTCCGATGATTTTTTGAAAGTCGTAACGAGTGTTTGAGGGTCTAGTTGGGCAATCTTTGATTTATGTGCAAGTATGCCACCCGATCTCGTCGATGCTATATGCAGAAAAAGTGTAAAGACAAAAACCACGCATTTTAATGTCTATAGCTATCGGTCACTTCCGGTGAAATTCGATTTACGTCAACTATAGGCTCCTAAAATTTATAAAATGTCATTTCGTATATTGTTAGGTTGGCGATGGTTGAATGCAGATACGTCTTGCATGTCATGTTGAAGTTTAACGAAATCTCATCAAGCAATAGTGAAATCATAACATCGGTATATTAACCGTGGTATATTAGGTTCGATTAACCAAACCTAACCCAACCTACAGTCTTGCAGTAGTAAGTTACGGCTCTTCTGTCGGATCTTTATGCATACATGCTGCGGGTATAAACATTTTATGATTGGTATTCTGTGCGATGAAAAGTATTAGTACCGTACATTGGAAAAAGGGGGGGAAAAAATACATTGACGTTATCGTTGCAGTGTATAAACGATCAATCGGATTTAGTTCGGGGCGAAACTTTATATGGTTAAACTTTGCACGAGTCCACGGCGTAATTTACGCTGAGCTGTTCGTGCGCACATCTATATGAGGAAACTTTGTAAGTTTATAACGAATCTTTATAACAATAATATATATATTAATAAATAATATGTAACCGTATAATAACAACTACGACACAATCGTTCTGCAGGAATCTCGATTTGGTATTAAATCGGAAATAAGGTTTTTTTTTCGAACGTCGTGAAACGATTCGCTCACGGCGACATTCGATTTATATGACGCAAGTTGTAAACGCTTCACGAAATAATAATATGCTAGTGTTTGAAGGAACCCATAAAATCTGCATATTATTATTAATATATGCTTTGATAATTTTTGTCCGTTTGCCTCCGAGACTTGCGGCCCAAAGACGTTCGGCGGATACGATTTTATAGGCACAACTTCCTCGTCGCAGAGATCATCACGATTCTATCGTGTGAACTATATACCTATGTCAAAACGGTGCTTGAATAATATATATTATGTTCGGTAGAGCCATGTCTCGTCGTCGGGAGTCTGGTTAATTACTTTTTTAATTTCCTGTCAGGTCGTGTGCCACGATCGTAGAAGAAAAAATTACAGTGGTGTTATAACTGCAGCTCTCTTTCGCATAACGAGTTTTAGGAGAAACAAACGGATCGGAACTACCAGCTATATACTCAAGCGACTATTTAACAGTGATATCTGTCAAAAAACATGATTTCGTTTAGGTATTTTTGCGTGGGTTATTAATAATAAATTAGTAGTTATCAGTCGTGACTGTCAAATTATTGTGTCATGGGGAGGAACGAAGCCGATTTTTAAACATGCGCTTGATTTTGACCGTTAAAAATATAACTTAGAGAATATAATTTAGAAATATAATTTAATTAATTAAATAAATAAATGTATCCTCTATACATTTATTTATTTATTAAAAACACACAACTGAAAAGTTAATTAATAGGTAACAATTGTACCAAAATTGATTTTTTTTTGACAGTTCATCTATAATACTTCCCACTATGGGTAACTCCACGACGAACAGTAATCTTTGTTACGACAGCAGGATGATATATAATAATTACACAATTTATAAATATTAAAGTTATAAAAAATAATGTTTTAAATATATTTTTAATTTTACTTAAGAAGAGATGAGTAAAAACAAAAAAAGCGATGTTTATACATTATATGATATAAATGTTTTTTGTTTGAACAGTATTTAATATTTATTTTAATTATACTAATATTTTTTTTTTAGTAAAGCATATTTAATAGGTCTTAAGTACAGTATTTACCTCTACCAGAGTTAATTGTTTTTTAAGTCAGAAAAAAATAATTTCGGTATCAAAAATAATTGTGAGTAGGTAGATATTTGATGAGATGCTCGAAAAAAAATAAAATATTAGTATTCACATTATTTTCTTTGTGCGAATATCAATACCTAAATAATATAGAATATTATTAAAAATATTGAAAAAACAAGTCACGAGGGCTATAAATACCCCTCACCCCCTGTCAATTGTTTGACTGACCCTAATAGGTAAATTCCCATACTATAGTATCTAAAAGTGAACGCCCTAACTTAACCGACTGGAAGAATGTTATTATAATTCTCCCGAAAAGGATTTATATGCAATTTGGTGATCGACGACGCACATTATGTTAACAATAATATTATATAACATTATGTTTGGCTCGATCTGCGAGTGAAGCGAGAAATGTATCATCCGACGAACGTTGCCGTTATTATATTATTATTATTATTATTATTATTATTTCGTCTCCACCGCTTTAGTTATCTTAAATTGTCTATAAAATATTATATTATTATCGTTATACCGTTAAGTATAGTAGACGGTATGATCCAAATATACACATTATTACAGGTATAAACCACCGCTGCGGTTGATAACCAATAACACGATTATGATAATAATAATAATTATTATTATTACTATCACCTTCCTACTGGGGTTTTGCTAGGGCTGACGTCGCCGGAAAAAAAAATACGGCTTGGCTCGCAAACCGAGTGGAATGGACCGTGAACGTTTCGATAGCGGTGAGCGAGCGCTGTTTTTGCGGCGACTCGGCCACACAACGGATGTCGTTAATATCGAAAAGTTAGTATTACAATGTTAGTTGATGACAAACACAATAATATTATACTCAATCGAAAGCTGCTCCACGTCTTGTGCTTACACGATTGTGTATTTGTGATTTCGGAAATAAGCGGGGCGTTAAACTTCACTCAGAACCCTAATAATAGGTAGCTACTGGAGGCACCAACATTTTGCAAATCATTTGAAAATTGTTTTCAGGTCTGGTATAATATAGGAAGGAGATTGGAAAAAAAGACAACTCAAACGCTTAATCTGCTACAATGTTGATGCCATTTTGAACTTTGAAGTCTTGAACTCGAAGCTGGGTGAGAGAGGGATGTGCATTAAGTCGCCCGATCCGATCTTATTTTCTTTAGGACAGGAAACGATTTGCAAATTCTGAAAATCAATTCGTCAAAATTAATTTAAATTTAGATTCTTTTAAAACAATTTACACAAACCTACTTTCTAGGATTTTTGAGTTTATGTGTTTCGAGTGAACAGAGAAAACTTACATCATAATTATAATGACAATGTATCCGAAATAGTTTATTTTTATTTTTGATAACTGTTTACACTGAAACACCGATAATAGCTGTAGTTGCGCTCTGCAGGAATATAACAGTTGAAGGTGCCTAAGTTATCTGGAACGTCGGCGCCGCTGATAAATCCGCTTGTGCGTTTCGTGTCCGCGTGGAAAATAATTATGTTTTATCCTCTCCGCCTGCAGCGCGAGTCTGTGCAACTCGGTACAAAACCGATGGGTGTGGGTGGGAGGATTGGTACGTGTAGGGAGCTTTCGAGGCATACATCACGATCCCCGTGGCCTTCGGATTATGTTATATACACGTGAACTAGCTTTGGCCAGACGTATACATTGTCTTAGGGCCCGGCAATTCATACGCGTGCACGTCGTATAATAATATAATATAATATAATATAATATATTATTATTGCTCGTGGCCGCGCTGCCTGGAAATCCACAGCGATCCGTCTTGAACGCAATATATCATCGTTATATACCGCGGTTCAACCCCTTCGCGGGGAAGCGCGAGTACGTTTAATAATTATTATCCTCGGCCCCACCTGCCGCCAGACGAACGGAGCGACATCGGATATCCGGCGAGCGCGCTTATTATGCCACTGTTTATATAATAATAATAATAATAATAATAATAATAATAACATTATGTATACGCGAGTCTTGTTGTAGGTTCCTGCGCTTAGAATTGTACTCCGTCCACGTCTCGAGGCCGTGGTTTCCGATTTTTGAAGCATTCGCTGGGGGTTTGTTTTCTTAGAAATTTGTTTTTTTTTTTTACTGCAGTTGTGTAATAGACGAAAATTCGCTTTGTACGTCTGAGGTTTTGACTTTAAAAAATTTTTATTTGTTGGTGATAAATTTGGACTCATTCGCTTTTAGAGCATTCTTTATTGCACAATCTGATTTTTTTATTTGTTTAATAGGTTATAGCAAGTGTATTACAGTTTTTCTTTACACATAGTACAAACCACTGTTGTAATACAATAAAAGTGATGGCAATTTGTTATCATTTAAGTCTCGAATTTGTTATTCTATAATATTGAACGAAATATTATGTAGTAAAATTAACTAATATTATAATAACTTACTAGTTATACTTCATTCAATTCCAGATGAAAGTTGACAAAGTATTTAAATTATTTATAAATTAAAATATGTACTAAAATCAATTACTTTTCCTTAAAGCATAAAATATTACAAACATGATATTTTTACAAATTGAATATTAGACCAATAACATATAACAGTAAGATTATATAAAATATTATAACATAATATGGAATATTTACTAATCAATGAATGCTTATGTATTTTATATTTATATTAGCAAATTATAGGAGTTGTTATTAACAATTTTTTTAATACATTTAAAAAAAAAAAGAAAATATTACCTTGCTAAATTAAATTAGATAATTTTTTTCACAGCAGTAAAATGATAATCTTAATGCCTTTTTATTTTTAATCAATAAAATTATTAATATTATATTTATTTATTATCTTTAGTGCAAGATTTCTTCTGGTGGCATTTCGAATAACACAATGCACTGCAACAAAACTGTTCAAAAATACACGCATCTTGAAATTAAGTACAATGTTTTTAATAGACGCTCGTTATTAAACAACTCGGTCGAATGCAGATACGCAGTTATATATATATATATATATATGACTATATATGTGAGCTCCGCCGAACTATGTATTTATTTATATATATTATATATTATGTATACACATTTACGAATCATTGTACCGTTGATATGATTCAAAAAACTAATTACGTTCGAGTGTGTAAAACTAATGAATAGAGCACTTAAAGCAAAACCACTTAATTAAATTTCAGAAATGTTTTCCGTCCAGATACGTTAAGATCGTGGCATTTTATTATAATACACATTATAATATTATATATTTATATTATTACAACTACGTGAACGGCAGCAGTTGAATATAATGTAGAAGATTCAAACTCGTTTATATACCGAAAAGAACTTGCAACGTATAATAATATTCGCCAGCAAAAAATTATGAAATTACTGAGGTCGATGGTTAGTTGTACCTGAAATTCATCGCTATATTATAACGTTATTAAATATAAAATAATAAAATGTGAATGAAATCTGTGCAATAATAACAAACAATACTACTTGAATATACTAAAGTAACACTATTGTAATATTATGAATAAGATAAAATATTTTATTGGGTAATTATTAATAATATCATGCTTAATAATTCGTTTAAATCATAATAAAATGTCTATAATAATTAAAAGTTAATACTTATATAGGATAGATCATCTAACGTATTAATTATATAATTATTAATTATGACTATTAATAGTATCACCTGACGAGTAGCATAATAAGTAATATACACTCATAAATCCCGTATATTTATTACTCTATGCAGGTTGATTTCCCAAGCATGCTCTCCCCATTTTTTCGATTAATAATAAATTTATTCAAATAAAGATTTTTCGAATTTTGAAATATACTTAATGATCATATATTAAAATCTATTAAATTTGTTGTATTACTTAAGGAGTGAGTCATGTGGAAATACAAACTTCGATAAATGAAGTACTCAATTTAAGTTTCAAACGAGTAGTTTCTTAGCTGTTAAAAAGGTTATACTAAGAATAATTATACTAATTATAGTCCTTAGTTATTGATTTACAAAAACATGAAATATTTGCTATACTGAATCTAGTATTTACTAAAGATACATTGATAATTTTTTACTAATTTTGATAGATTAATATTAATTACTAAAATGTTAAGATCACTATATCCCTCTATACCATTGGTTTAGGTCAGCTGATCTTTCGTACACGCCGAACACTCATTATTATAAATCTGAATTTATGGTCTACAAGTATATTTATAAATTATATACATTTCGAACACCAGATTTTGAAAAACTGCATTATTGAATACAAAAATGGTTGAGCATGCTCGGTGAACAACCCTGTATAACTAATGCGTTTAAAAATGCTAAAAAGAAGTTTTGCTGAACAAGGCGTCGATGTATGGCAGTTCGGACGGTTTCGACACAAAAGGATTCGTAAGTAGGAAATCGAAAACACTGAATGTAGGGATCGAACAGAAAGTCGAGTAGTTGCAAGAAGACATTTTTGACTTGTGCAAGTTTGACAAAAACTTCCAAGAGATGACGGGAAAATAATTGAGCTCAAACAAGTTAAAATGCTATTTCAATCGGTATCGCGTGATCTTCAAAACTATATACACATGTATAATGTATATACGCTTCAAAAAAAGTTTATTCGTAGAAATGGAATCGGACTACCGAAGTATATCGTTAGCGAAGACGTGGGACGACTTACAGAATTAATTTGTTTTGTAAATAATGTCAATACGGAAACATAATTAATTATTCTTAAGATTTCTAAAATGTTTGTCGCTATTATATTACAGCTGAATTTGATGTACAACTAAGAGAAATATTTAATGTACTCGAGTGCTGAAACTTTTTATATAATAAAATAGTTGGTAAATTCAGTATTTTGGTGTTATATATCATACTATTATAGCTTAAATTGTGTTCAATAACCATTTTCTTAAATGTTGTTTAAAATTATGAAAAAAATGGTTTAATTTTACTGAAAAACTATGCAGATCTATAAAAAAAACCTAAAATTAAATTTACTTCAAAGTATGAAGTTTAAACAAATAACAGGTTAGGTTAGATAGTTAAGTGTTGACTAAATATTGTATAACTTATCTCTTAAGATTAAATATGTTGTCTTGTTTGTAGGGTTTATCGACAACCAAAAGTTTAGGGTTAATCATATTATATTTTAATATAGTCGACCATAATAGTTTATTATCTAAATGTTGTGCAAAATCAGAATCACATTTAATCATGTATAGTATTATTTAAGTACAAAATACTGTTCATAAATCAAGAAATTAACATTGTTGAGAAAAATTTTAAGAGGCTTATCACACACCAATACACCATGATCCGAAATAGTTGATATTGATAATATAATGTAATATCAACGAACTGAATTTCCTAAAATATAATATGTTCATCGCAAAGTTAATTATTGATGAATAATATTACTATTTTAATATTTTAGTTACTAGACTATAGGTGGTTATTTTATCTAAATACATTTTGAAACACGCATTGTGTACATGTAGTTAAACATTGACATAAAAAATAGGTAATACAATATAATACACTTTATATAGCTTATGAAATAAATTATTAACATTTTTTTTAACCGTCCACAAAATATTTATGGTTGACCCATTTACTATATTTTATTTTCTAAAGAATCAACAGTAAGGAAATCTTACTCTACAGGATGTCCAACGGACTTTGCTCTTAAAAAAACACTCTGTATGCTATACGAACTAACTAATTAAAATCCATTTGTAGGTATGCAATATATATTTCAACGGAGTCTAAAAATAAAAAAGTTCGTTATAAACTTATAACTATTCGCTGTTCGTTGATAGCTAACAAGGGACGAGTGTCGTAATTTTGTCATCACGATGATGTTCATCAGTGAATCATTATAAGAGATAATAATATTGTGTCTGTATAATTTATGTCTCTTACAAACATATAAGAGTGACTGCTTTGGAACTCGGCCACGTGATATCGTGTGTAAAAGGTAAGTGATTAGTGATTTACTTGTTATTTACGAAACATGCTTTATTTTCTACCCTTTTTCTTAATTTTTATGGACGTATATTTTTTTTGTAATAATTATAAGCTCCCCCTTTTTTAACAAAAAATATAGAACATCCAATTGATAAACGGCATTGATTATTTTATTAAAAGATAACGATATTAATCTTAAAGTCTATTTTATGACGCTAACCCC
>NW_019103697.1:908398-979235 GCF_001856785.1 Myzus persicae
AATGTCATATCAAATTATTACATGAAATTAATTTATTAATTTTAAGAAATATTAATTTTATTTCATAATTTATTGTTATTATTTTATATATTGATTATAAGTTATAACAGACACTATGTATAACCAATTTTGTTAATTAATATCAAAGTTATAGTTTATATGTATATTATTTAATATTTATAGTCAAAATTTAACATTCCTCTTCATTGTACCAAGAAAACCTAAGTTAGTAGGCCAATAAGTCAATGTAATAATATACAGATCCATACACTTAGAATAATATTATAGCGTTGAATATTATTATTATTGGATAATATGCATTTAAATTCGACGTTGATTAGTTGATTTTCGAAAAATAAAAACAATATTCTGAGCAGACTACTATATTGATAATAATATATTTATGGATTTAAAATGTAAATACTTTAAATGAGAACTTGATCATATTATAAACAGAATGATTCATGATTAACGATTTTAAATTTCTTTTTAACTTACAGTAAGTACTTAAAATTATTATTGGTACTTCGTATACTTATTAATATTTATAAGTGTACTTTTATTAAGCTGCTAAATTCTATTAAATAATATATTATGATGTAATTAATGACAATATCTAATTAAAATGATGTATCTAAAAAAGTAAACTTCTCAATTAATAATTTGTTATAAAACAATTTAGTTTATATAAGGTATCCAGTAGACCGTTGATGTCGTTAACAGGATCATATTGAGATAAATATGTACAGTTTTTTTCCTATTACAAATATACGAGTGTACAAAATACATAATTGAATTCATCATCACAGCCAACATAAATAATATACTAAGTGCACAATTCGACCTGACTTTTATATGTTTTATTATTAATTTCAACGTCAGTATTGGATCCATTTTCCCAGTAACTCTCGAAAGTGATAACACGGCGTCTTGTATAGGCATTTAAGGTACACCTCGTTCGATACGTTTGTAAATTGTAATACATCAATAATTATTACGAATTCGAAAAGGTCTATACAGCAAAATCAGTATTATCATTATCGTATTGCGTCTATTGTCTATAACTATTGAATAATACTTATCCAAATTTAAGATGAATCGAATTCATACGGACTTTTTCATGGCCATGTGGACATTAAATCATTTGGCGTTTGACAAGGACCGTTCAACACAAACACGCTTTTTTAAGGCAACAGCTCTTAAATTATTGTATTTTTAAGTCTTGAACCATTATGACGTGTGAGTTGTGTAGTGCACGATTGATGAGTTAAGTGCTTTAAACGTGTGCATTATCATAATATATAAGCCATATATATTGTAATTAGTATCGCTCTTGGTATTAACATTCTATACATTTCCAGACAGTTTTCAACCTTTGATTTATTTGATATAGAAAATTATATTTAAAATGTTTTCCGTTTTGATAACTGTTTCAATGGATAGTAGCGTTTTATTATAATATTACTTATTCTCGAGTTCTTACATGTAATAGTAGTTATAATATGGCTTCAAATCGTAATTTTATTCAACGAATTGGCCGATTATTTTTATGATTATATTGTACTGTTGAAAATTAACAATAGTTTGAGACTTTGATTCGATTCACTTTTTTTATATATATTTTTAACGTAATTGGTAAGTATTAAATTAAAATTAAATTTATTATGCGCGAAGAAGAACTTCAATTAGACCATATATAACTATGTATATTATATCAGAGATAGCTAAATTATAATATTAAGTTTGAAATCTTAAATATTTAACAGTCATTATTATATTATACAGTTCTTTTTAAGCGTTTGATATAAAAAAAATAAGTACACTTTTTCAAAGGAGACCTTTTTCTAATTTTATTTGGATTTTATGAACCTGAATTATTAAAGCATTTTTAGATGCATATAAAAAACATAAAACTTTTATTCAAATGAATTAAGTTTTATTTATTTTTAAACTTTTCAATTTTATGAGAATCTAGACGCCAAGAACTTGGCTCACCGACTTTTACATAAATAATATTATAACTATATAATCAGTCTCAAACTATTTTCAATATTTTATTTGTTTCTGCGGATATATTTTTCAAATGTTGATTTTTCATAGATAAGTAGTTAATATTCTATAATATTGGTGTTATTATTATTATTTTAATAATAAACCATTTAATACAACATGTATTACAATTATTGAAGAGGTTGGAGTGATTGTCTGTGCAATATATACTATTATTGCTAGTGGTTTATAATCGTATAAATAGTTGAATGGATATTAAATTCAAAACCATTGTGCGCAAAGAAGATTTGCTTAGTAATCGTATCATATAAAAATATGGGTTAATATTTCTTATTTAAATATTATACTCTTTTTACCATAAGCACAAATGTAATTGTGTCTAAAATTAATTCTAAATTCAGGCAAAAAAACCTATAAAGATAACCTCATTTAATTCTTATAATTTCTATAGTCTCAACGTTATCAAAAAACATATTTAGTATTACCCAAATATTTCTTGAAAGCTTCATTTTGTAGTATGATTAATTATTCCCTTTACTCTAAATTAGATGGTCTCTCTTTAAGCCACGGCAGTCGTATAAGTTTTTTGAGTAGATGTCATTTTTTACTCAATATGTTGTACACGTTTATAGTTTATACAATTATTATGAATGCCTTACGATAGCAATGAATTCATAATAGTTATTATTATTATTATTATTGTAATATTGATCATCGTATTTGCGAATCGTCAATAAATTACACAATAATAGTACCGCGGTTACCTCCTACCCGAATAATAACAACGACTTTCGAATTCCGAATCGGTACGCTATTATAATGGCTGCAATAGTATAATACAATATTATGAGCATCGCAGTAAGTATAGGTGGCAGAATGTCGTGGTACCGACCTACGAAGTGGTAATAGCGGTAACGATTTGATGATGATATTCGGCGAGCTATCCGACGACGCTCGTACCTGCAGAGTATATATTATACGGAGCCCTGAATTATTATACCTATACCGGTGGCAATATTATGATAATAACACATAACATTATACATATTATGACCCTCGAAACGACTGCGTGTGTGCGGTGCTCGCGGCTCGTATAGAGCTCTGGGTGATATATCGCAGCGTTTAACCCACCCTCCGTCTACAGTCTTGCTATGGGGGGGAACGCGATAAAAAGGTATGAAAACGACATTTTCGGTGCGATAATCGCGCAATTAAGCCCACTTAAAACAGGCGCACAATAAAATTCGCAAACATTAGCCCGCAAACTACGCCGCGCGGCGAGCAAACGTTTTTATACTGCGGTCACGGGGGGGGGGGGACTGCAGAAACCGAAGGTAGCTGCGGATATTATACGTGTGCGTTTTATGTGAAACAATTTTGGCCGCCGCCATCGTTAAGGGTGTTTTTTTTCACCCCTTTTCGCGCCGCGGTTATAATATATTACGGCCGCCGCAGAGTGTTATGTACAATTTATTATGTATATTTAAATAGCTGGTCACAGATTTTTTGCGTTTTTTTGTCACCGGAGCGTCCAACCACCCGCACCCGAAGCCCACAACACCTCTCTCAATACGGCGTACGGGTTAGGACGTTAGGTTACCTATTATAAGTACGAAATGGGCGCGAGATCATCATTTTTCAAAAACACATCATTTACGTACCCTTACGACGGTCGAGAGTAGTGGTCGTTGTAGGTAGTCGATATTTCGTCGGGTGTTTTTGATTTGTTTTCGTATAATATTATTATGTATTGTGAATAATTGCGAGAATCATTCGCAAACTTCGTTCCGGTTCGGGATCCGACTGCGATGTCCTAGTCCGCCATGTTTTATAATAATATATAGGTTAGACACCTCTCCGTATTTGTTTTTTGTTTGTTTGTTTTTCGACGAACGCGCAAACAAATTATAGAATATAATGTACCTACCTATATACTTGCTCGTTTATTAAAACTGACCGATCGGACGTACTTTCGAACCGTAAACTTTTTTGTTCACCCCGCCGGACGATTTGACTGTGATTTTAATTGCTTTTGAAGGACGTGATATATTATATGCGAAATACTCGCTTACATTTACTGCACTGTTATTTGTTTGGATGGCGTTTAAAAAAAAATAGAAAAAAAAAAATCTGCGATGACAATTATATTATTATAATAGTATATAGTGTAAACGTTTGATGTTCAATGTTTCCGAACACATCATATATTAAGTACGATCGATTTAATAAATAACAAATTACAAATTACGAAACGAGTTTGCGTGTCGATCGAATAATTAAACTGCTGCCGTAGGTATATTATTAATTGTACGCTATACGGGCCGGAATTAACGGTACATGAGGTACAAAGAGAGCGAGTTAAATGTGTGAACAAAAACAGCCGATAAAGAAATTACCGACAATATTATGCGTTTGAACGACCAAACGGAATATTTATTTACCAACGTTTATAAATGAATACATTTTATTGAACAACAAACGAATTTTTTTTTTTTTTTTATTCGATAAAACTTTGTTTCCAATATGTACATATAAAAATATTTAAATATAGCATATAATAAGGAAATGTGACACAATACAATATTATGAGACCTGAATAATTTGTATGACATATTGTAGTGAATAGTGGGAAAACCGTTCATCACTGCACCCCCCCCCCCCAAACCCAAATTATATGCGGAGATATTATTATGTGTTTTGTTTTCATGGGCGGATCCATCAGGACAAATCTGTTCGGCTTATCTTTGTTAAATATTGATAAGGGATGGTTCGGTTTAATGTTGGTCGATAGTTCTTAGTAATTAATAATGAGCATGTATATTAGTTTAATACCTGAAACTCATAAGACGGTTTCTTCGTTACATCTGTTGTGTCATCGTTTGCATTCGAGTTTCAAAATTTCCTTACAGACGAGGGATAAAGGCAGGAAACATTATTGTAACCATTCCTTTCTTGCTGTGTGCGAGCTTTACTAGTAAATCGTGGGTGCAGTGGGTGTATTATACACAAAAAACCGTCCACTAAGTATACGACAATCTTTACTTTTTATCGCAGACCTATTCGGGTGTCTGACCTCTAGTCCAAAACCGGACGATGAGGAGATAGGAGCAAACATCGTCTCGAAGCACATACCAATAAACGCAATTGCAACATACAATGACACTTGGGAATGTCGTTGAAAGTTGCACGTACAGGATGAACCACCAAGCACGAACATCCACTTTTTCTTCAACAACGCAGTTATAGGTACCTACCCAAAATTTGATTTTCAAAGTTACCTTTATTTTAATTTTGTAAAAGGTAACTAAGGTAACTGAAGGCCAATTACAATATAGGGGGTCCTTGTTAGAAAAACAAAATTGTGTGTGGCCACAGGACGCTGTCCTTGAGAAGTAAAAAAAATCTCAAGAATATTCGAAAATACGGTCTTTAAAACGTACCTTATTTATGTATATTTAAAAATTCCAATAATACCGATTTTGACTAATTATTGAATGATACAATATTGGGGTGAGCATGCCTGCAGTGGTGAATCGCCTTAGTTGCTGCAGTAAAATATACATTCAAATATATATATATATTAAATATACGAACTCGGAAGTCGGAATCGAAACTCGGTCGACTCCGACGATTCTCGCGCACGAGTGATAGTGCAGCTATAATGCCGAGTGTATACCGTCCCGGTTGCCGCCTCCGCCGCCGCATTATTATCGTCGAATGTTTGCAAAAGGGTTTTGGCGGAAACTCCACGCTAAGAGGATTTAGACTTCGGGTCGACGACATCCTTTATGCAAACGACACATATATATTATATACATTAATATATTATAATACACTCTATACCGTGGTGGTGGTCCGCGAGCGTAAGCCGATGTTTTCTCCAGCCGACGTCTGTGAGCGCAATGCTCGTCATCTGTGTGCGTCGTGTTCTCTTTGAAAAAAAAAAAACTTAAAAAAGTAAATAAAAAAGCGAGTTCGGAGGGTTAGCCAAGGTCTCGGCCGGGGCGCGCTAGCGAACTCTTTCACGTGGTACGCGTATGTCCTTAAGCGAATTTTCACATGTTTATACTGCAACAACATAATATACGAATACCATTTCCGCGAGTTTTTATCATACTTTTCCTTTTTCTCCTATAGGAGTATTCAGCCTCCCCCCCCCCACACTTTTGAGCATATTTATAATATTATAGATAGATATATTATACATATATATATATGTTGACGTGTTATGGTACTGCAGTTGTATATTATTCAGTTCCTTGTACCCGGGTGTTTACACAACGGTCGGCTCTGCGAAGAAGGAATATTATGTTTTTTTTGCAGGCTCCGCCGTCGTTAACATTTACATATATTATGTGTATGTATGTGTGTGTGTGTGTGTGTGTGTGTGAGTGTGTAGGTGCCTACACTGTTTGCAGACCGTTTTATTCCAAAGCGATTCAAAAACGAACGACGTCGTTGTTGTTCGCTCGAAAGGGAGTGTTATTTTATACGCGATCCAGCTAAAAAGCTTACCGTGGTAACAGTTGTAGCTCGCAAAATAATAATAATACATTTTTCGACGAATTCACTTCATCTCGTAACTACCTGTGTCATGGGACTGCGTATAAAACCTGCGATAGTGTTTTGGAATCGGATTTTTCTGATTGCAGGACTGTTCAAAATAATCGGTGAAACCGTTGAACAAAAATATCGAGTTTTTTGCATTCCATCGAAACTCCACGATTGATATAGTTATTTATACTTTCAAACGGATTATTTTCTATTCATTATGTGTGGTCAATATATATATGTATAGACAAACAATTTTCTTTATAATATTATTATTTCAAGATTTGTTGTACGCAGAAAAATAATAATACACTTACAAAGGCGGACAAATAATATGTACAAGAAATAATCTTATTTTTTTTTTTTTCAATAAACGTTTTTATTTTAAACGTAGTCTTATCCGTCTTAATTAAACGTTGTAATATATAAATCGTCAAGTGGGTATAATAAAAATAAATAATTATACACATAATATAATTATAATGATGACGAAAGTATAATGACAACAATCTAATTCGGAGGTAATAATTTGTTTTCAAGTTACTGCTTTTTGTTTTGCTAACCACTGTAAAGCAGGGGTGCGCAACCTCTTTTGATCCACGACCCCCCCCCCTTCCTAATAATATTATGTAAGTGTATAATATATATTTAATTCATAGTCGTAATGTTTACAAACATATTATTCATTTTAATTAAATCGTAAATTTTAATATTTCTTTAATTTAATTAATCCAAAACATGAAAAAAAATACAAAATTAGTGTTAAATAAAATCTAAAATTAAAAAACTACTGAAATTATTATAATGATAATCAACATTTTAATATTTTTCAAATCATAAAATTACTAATACATTATTTTAGTGAGAAACCTGAGCTTGCATTGTAGACATGATTGTTTCTATGTTTGGTTTGACTTTTCATTTGGTGTAAAATTACTGGGGACCCCCTACTGAAATTTCGTGACTCCCAGATTGCTCACCACTCCTGTAAAGTGTGTATTGTTTGTACCGGGTACAACGTACCCTGCAGTCGCTATAGATCCTCTGGAAGTTTAATATTATGAAGTCCGGAGTAAACATTTTTAAATTCGCTGCAGTCTAATCTGCAGGCAGTTGTGATATTGTCTCGCACTGTGGGAGATATCTTCAGTCGTGTAACCGTGTCCATAGGTATTTATTTTGTAGGGTTATTGGTTGGAGATCTCCCATAATTTATTATTACGTATATATAGGTACAATATGCGGGATCCGAGTTACTCGTATTATTCAAATTATTGCGTTCGTTGGAGATATATTGTTGGCAAAACAACAGAATGCATATGCGATAATTGTTTCGATACCGACCTATATAAATTATATTACGATAAAGGTTATGTGTATTTTATAGTGCAAACGTTGTCGACAGATAATAATTATTTTGGTCGTTCGGGTTTCAAAACACACACAACGGCAGCTCGCGTTTAACGTGTGTACCTCTGGTAAATAAAACGAACATTTTGCCCGATTCGCCATTTCGCGGTTGAATAATATTTTCCCGAGTTCGGGTCGAGGAGTATGCGATATAGATACCTACATAACATAATAGTGACACCTCATCTGTGTATTATTGTAACGACGTCAATGCCAATATGGACGTGTGCTTGTGGAAATTGCGTATAAAAAAAACACACACACACAAACGAGCTGTTGGAAACTCGAACTAGGCGTTGGCGGCGGGAGGGTGCACTTTTTTCACCCCCTTCACTGCTCCGCCCATGGTACATGGTTTATTTCGGCACGAGTGCGTCCCGGTGTCTTAATTATAACTAGAGAGCATAATATAATATAATATAATATACGAACTGCGAAGACGTCTGCACGGTCGATCGGTCGGCAAAGGCAGCGGGAAAAAGGCCGTGTAATTGGAATCGTAAACATGTCGGCGGGCACCAAACGTTTCGTGTCGGAACAAATGTTACCTCGGTTGCCCCGGTGCGGTGTTATATACGTCGTGTGCGGTATATGGTATAATATATATATATATGTTATATACAGAGTGCGCACGCCAGTACGAGACTGAAACAGAGTGAGTGAGAGAGAGAGACCGCAAAATGTGTAGCAAAACGAGCCGAGGCACAATACCACCGCATCTTAGACATATTATATTATGTGTGTATAGTAGGTACGATATAATAATAGTTAACCGTCTGTTTATAATTGAACACTCCTTTCCCCTCCGACGTCTTACTCTTACGAATATATTGCACTCGTACACGTGACGTGTGCTTACGAATCAGCTTGTAGTGAAAATTAACAATTACAAACCCCATGCCACCCCACCATCACTCAGTCACGGCCTCTTTTCATCGTAAGTATGAAATATAGATAAAGGTCGTGAGCGCGGGAGCACGTGAGTTCGGTGCACACTAGTTGCCCCACGAAATAAACGAGTTACATCCCAACCTTATCTTAAATAATTAGGTCAATATACCGATACTGCTAGGTGTGTGTATATTGGTTCACATTTAAAAAAATAACTTTGGTCATTTGAATCACTTTTTAGAGTTGTCACCCTAATTTTCGCCACGTAAGACTTTTGTCTTATTGAACCTATAAAAACTGTAATTTACACCATTTCTTATTGTATCAAAATATTGTGATTTGTGCTACTTTGAAATAATTTAGAATATTTTTTTAAACTTATTATGTACTTTAAATTATTCGTCAATCAAGTTAATTTTAATAGATACTTATAAAGAAAATTATTAAAATTATTAAAAAGTAAAAAAAAAAATGTGAGGTAATTGTAAGTTATACATATGTACTTAAGTAGGTATGCGTAATCTGTGTTCAAAATTTAAATAAGTAGTATTTCAGTTAGTAGAAATCTGTAATAATATACATAATAAATAAATTGTTCATGTCATTAATTTATTCACTTATTCATATGTGCTGGGCAACTGATATGAGCTCAGTAAATTGATCATGTTAATTCCATAAGTTTAAATTTAAAGGGCGGGGGCGCAGTCGCCATTTCATTTTCTGTCGTGACACGGGCTACAGATTACCAAAATTAATATTTATATATGTGGCTCAAATTACACGTTGTTTTTTCATATATGTAAACTCATTTAAATATAAAATACACTATCCCTATGGTCACCTCCGACAGTCAAGTAGTTCATAATATAATCATTTCCTATTGATTATAAATGCAAGTTTGATACTATAATGATAATAGTATAATCAATGATAATATTATAAACGGGTTGGTTTTGTTGGCCCTTTTGGGCGCAAATTACGTACACCCATAGGTAGTCCTATACTCTATTTGCCTGGACAAATTAAATCGTTGCTTCACCCTTATACTGTCCTCCTTTGACATACTGCGGTCATATTAATAATATTATGTCCTTGCCGAGGATCGAGGATGTGAGAAATCAATTATAGAGAAAAATACAACCATCGGCTGCAGCAGTGTGCAGGTTTATTATTAATTTTTTTTCAATACTATCTAAACGAATAACCTTATCTGTAATTGTTCATATTTTCTCTAACGTGTGACATCGAAACATAATAATACACTATTATAGAGCCTATAATAAAGACTCATCTTTGTAGACCTCATCGATACAATTATTTTCAGACCTCGTAACGTCGTGATCATATCGATATAAATAAATATTTATTATGATCATATTTATATAGTAGGAATATATTATTTCATGTTACGCTTATTATAATGATGATTTATGGTGATTTCGAAAAAAAAACGTGTAATTTTTTCAGTACTTACCCACATTAAAATAAACGTTTCTTATTCACTTCGAAATTATAATTGTTTTAGGCCGAGGACAAAACATCAATAAATACAATGTGTATAATATTAATAACGACAATAATAAAAAAAAAACAGGAATTTATATTTTTCAGTCAGCCTGCGCAGGACGACGAGCAATAAGAAAAAATATTTGTCGTTTTAACAAGTTTGTGATGAAATAAAATTAAATGTCAAGCCATTATTTTTCGAATCTTTTTTTGACCTTAATCGATGTTTTTGCATTTTTATTTTTTATTTCCACCAAGAAAGAGACGTTTTGGAACTCGACAAGTTATTGTTATTGTAATAATAATAATAATTCTTTATAAAACCATAAAACCATTATAATTATATTCGCTCTCGGAAAAATAACCATATTATGCGCGCGTTCCAACTCGAGGCGACCGACTATATACCGGACTTAACGCGGTATAATTTAAATAAGTTCTCATTAAAGAGATTTGTTGAGTTTGCCGACATCCACCAATTAATTGTAAAGGAAAAAAAAATGAAAAAAGATGCGTATTCTTCACCCTATATAAGTAAACCTTCTCCTATTATACATATACAGAGCGAGGCAATTGGTTTTCTCGGTCCGTTGTTTCGAAATTGTATTTTTCGCTCCCGTTCGGGGCTCGTCAAATCTATTTAAATGCAAATAAAACCCGCCTCGTCCGTTCGTTTTATATATTGACTTGTTAGCACGCTAATTCGATTGGAGCAGTGAAAATTCTTATAACCGATTCGGCCATTGCATTGTTATATTAAATTATCAACTATCGCCGACAAGGGCTTCTCTTTGGTTTTTGTCTTGCGCAAGAGACTGCGTTTCCTGTCCCCTAACACCGTGCATACGTTGTCTGCATAATATACTGTACGGAAGGGTGGAAGTTGGGTGACCTGGGGGAAGTGTTTCGATGTTGATACCCCCCCCCCCCCACCATACTCTGAATTTGTGTAAAAAATATATGTACTACGTGGTTCAGATGTCTTCAAGATATGTTGTCTTGAAAAAAACATTAAGTTGTTTTTTTTTTTTTAAATGATAATAAATAACTGTAAAGAAGTATGTCGTTTAGAACATTTTTGTTTTTTAATGAATTAAAATTATATATTTATTTTTAAAAACGTTAATACACGGTGGATCACAGGAATAGGGACAAAATCGAACGGTTTTTCTCGACTTATAATGGGAGTGAACAGGTCTATATAAACACATTCGATCCGTCGGAAAAATTTGAAATGATAAAACGGCCAAATTTCGCAGAACTTAGCCGTGATTTAAGCTTTTGTGGATAATTGAAAACGACTATACTTACAAATTCTCAATGTGTACTTACATAAAAGTACAAATAACTTACAAATTTTTGCCAACATTTGGAACAAAATTATTCACGTTAAGCGGCCAACTTCACGGAGTCCAGATAATGCCGTTTAGTGACCCGGGGGCTGTCGTCCATCGCGTGTTCGAGTACAACGCATTTGTGAAAATCTTCAGAATTCACTTCGACGTCAGACGACGTGGAGATGCTGTTTCCAATCAGAAAACAATTATGAGGTTATAAGTGAACTTTTTGATACTAAGAATTGCTTAAAAGAAGATGAACAATCAAATCATCGGATGTTTGGTTTCAGAGAGACGGGGCAGATGGGCACTGCCACCGCCATCGCTCGATGTACTTTTTAAACACAGAAACGGCAATTATTTATTTGTAATTTAATATGAATCAAATAATTGCAAGTATGACATAAGCTTCGTTATTTCTATTTATTTTTGGCACTATATCCACCATGTAGTTTTTGAACTGACGAGTGTCCTACGCGTTCTATGGATACCCTCTGGAATGCCAAATAACATCGTAGTCATTCAGAGCCTGTTATTAACGACCCCGGCCCAACCGTAGAACGATTCACTTTATATTTTCACATAAGACGTCGTCATAAGAAATTATAGTATTATGTAGGCGTATAAACTCGAGAGGAAGAACCGATGGCTGTTGGAGAGCAAACTTGCCGCGCGCGGTTTCAAATGATCACATCTCGTGTACACTGAACGCTTTTGCTGGACATTGAAGTCGAGACGTGCAATTTTCGACGGACTTTGTGAGAGGTAGTGTACGCCCACACCCGGACATATTGTGTATACTTAAACTAGTTAAACATACTTAGGTTTGGTGACTTACTTGTTCGCATGATGATTACTCGACGTCGGAGTTTCGACTCGTTATACCTATAACCACAATATTGTATAAGATATCCAATTCCATGGTAGTAGCCCGCCGAGAAGACTAAACATATACTGACCACCGTGGTTATAACTTGTAAACGTGTAAACCTAGGATAACAACTCTTTTCAAACATTTCAATGTGCCTACTAGGCTATTATATAATTATTATAGACATCAAGAATTTCAGTGCCACGCTCTCTGTCCATGTTGTACATTGATTTCTTTAATCAATATTTTTTAAAACACGTTTTAGAAAATGATCACTGAGTAAAAGTGATATAGTACATGTACCATGTACGGCACTTATTTTTTGATTTGTTTAGCTTCAAAATAAATAAATGCGATTTTTTATTACTTAACTCTCGTACGTTATAAATTTAATCTTATCCTTTGTAATATAGTAATTAGTCATTACTCATCATTAAAATAATTGTTCATAATATTAATAATTGAAATTGTACAGACGTTTGAGGCGTTGATACAAAACTGTGAACATAAATGCATTTGACAAATTTAATGTCCCTGAAAAATAACACTAAACTTTTATCTCGAAATCAATTGTTACTGACCGTTTAACTCTTTTGAATATATAATTTTTACAACATTTGATACAAACGTAAAACATTTTTAAAAATAATTTATAACTTAAAGAATTTAATTTTCTAATATTTAAATACTCACAAATTCAAAACTTAACTTAACTAATTCGAAATTCGGTAAGTAACTACTCGAAAATTATTCTCCTTCAGAATAAAGTAAAATAATTATTTATTTTGGTCATTAAAAAAAGGAATAAACTTAAACAATTATTACGATAAGTCATTGTAAAAAATATAACATTTTCAAGAAAGTTAAAACTTTTAGAAATAATGAGTTGATATTCAGTTAAATGGATCTCGTTTTATAATAATTTATAGAAGATAAAAAAAACATTAATTCGAATTTAAGTATTTATTTAAAGGTGACATAGTGTACTTATAGTTGTTTCTATATTTCACAAACAATCGAGCAAAATTAGAAAACATTTTACAATGTAGTGTTAGGTTTCTAAACGTAAACTCAGAACATCTTATTTCGTAGGTTACTTATTTACTTTATTGTTTACGTGCGTCTGTCAGCTACCAGTATATTATAACCACGGTTCTATACGAAATAAATTCATACTACCTAACCAGTACTAAAAATATCAAAATATGATAATTTATTGTTTAATAATTTAATATACACTCATAATAAGAAACAATTCTTTTAAATTGTATATTATGGAATCATAGTTTATTGAGCTATATTAAAATGCGATTAAAACTGTGAATTTAGGGAACTCGCAGGGCTCGCCATTGTTTAGTAACTTGTTTTATTTTAATGCTTATGTTTTGAAAGTGTTGATATTTTATGTTGTAAAACAATATATAATGATTTAGCTTATAAAAAATTGAATGACATAGAAATCATACACAAAACAAGTGGATTTCTTGTTCAAAAAATGTTGGTAGACGATTTTTTTTACTACAAATTAAACATGACAAAAAAAATCCTAATAAGTTACTCCCTTCTATTCTTTCAGTCCCGTCCTAGATTGTTTAAAAAAAAATGTTTTGTAGTATAATTAACATTTAATTTATCTTGTTATTTTTCGCCTTTTTTGTTTTCATACACTTAATTTTTGCACAGTTTTTATCGCTTTCTTACATCCATCTTTAAGAAATTATGCGAACGTAAATGCTCTTATCTCCATTAGGAGTTAATTCAGTATTCTTTCAACATAAAATATTTCTATTTTTACTATGAATTTTATCCTGAAACTGAACCTACAAACCTATACTGCAGTGCTGCAGTGCTGCAGTGTACATGCTCTTTCTATAGTTGTAAGACTATATTTATGTTTTTTAAATTAATTTATTAATAATATTTCAAATTCGTCTAAAACAAGCATTTAAAATGCTAAAAGTACACTTTTATAATAATTTTATGTGACTTACCTATTGACTTAAACTCCAGCCGATTCAAAAAAATACTACATCTACGTATAAAATAGGTACTTATATATTTATTTTAAAAAACGACTTAACTTCGCATAATCTGGTCCCGTTGAGCTAATATTGACAATATTTAGTTTGGTTTTCTAAATATATTTTTTAAACATCTTTTTTCACCTTTATGTAAAATTAACACTGCGGTGAAGGTTTTTTAACTTATTATGTACTAGGTAGTCAATTTTAAATAAAATTAACATTTGTTGTTGTACTTGCACAACGTCGTGCAGCTTGTTGCGATTAAACGTATTTTATTTATAACAATAATTTATGATAATAAGATGTATGAATAGTGTATATGAATTTAATATTTACATAGATAAAACGATCAATATTGAATACATTCTTTGAACTCGTTTTCAGTTTGTAGTCATGTGCGCAACGTAATTATAACGTTAAATTTAAATTTAAAATAAATTATTCAATCTGATTGTTACTCGAGGCTAAAGGTAACTCGAGAAAACTAAATTGATCTAATAAATTATTTATGAAGCATTTAAATCGACCTTTCTAAGTTTGAAATATGTTAAATTACACGCTGAAAAGATTACATGTCGAGATTTATAGTGTCTATTTAGTTCAAATTAAATTTTAAAACAGTGTTTAAATTAGGAAAAACGCATGAATTGCAGTTATTCATGGTAAAACCTTTTTTTTGAGAACATTAATCTCATCTCTACATTTTTTTCACACAACCTCTATTTATTCGTTATTTTTTTTATTAAATACACTATCGTTGTTGGATTTGAATGAATAATAAATATTTTTCTAAATTTGTCTATGATATATATTTTAGTTCTAATAAATTTAGAATCAATATTAACTGTCTTGGCGTGCCTTATATTTTTTATACAGAACAGTTTTTTTCCAGTAAATCAGTAAATTTAAAGTAAATCCCAACAAACATAACATTGGATAAAAAGAAAGACTAAAACGTCTAAGACTTAATATTGTAAATTATATTAAAAAAAGAAAAAAGCCCAGTCCAAAACCATATTATGTATTGTGTTGAATATATGGCTGCCCTCGCAGTGGAATAATATTATTATTAAACCTACAATAATTTGTAGCTTTATATTTGAGTGAATTCTAGGAAAAATGATTTCTATTACCTCACCGTACAGTCAGTATCATCATCCCAACACCATAATAGTTCCACATTTTAACGCCACATTATAAATAACTATAAATATATGTTTATAAATTTAAACCGTGTTGCAATGCTGCAACTATCAGCCCGCCGGGAGTTCTCCCCGTTTCCCAGGCCACAACCGATCCGGAACACGCTCTGAGCTATTATAACCCGAAATCGCAGGTATTTATATATTGTTCATGTAATACCTATACATTGCAATAGGCTTGCAGTGTTATAATATATAGAGTCATATATGTATAGTTGTCATATTGTACACGCCGCCGAGCGGGCAAAGAATACCACTGCCACTATTAAACACACATGTAATATATATATAACTGGGTAATATACTTAAAACACGTGTGCGGTGGTTTTATTTTCGGGAGAAACAGATTTCTGGACCATTTACTCGGCAGCGTTTGGGGTATAATATGTGTGTGTGCGTGTGTGTGCGTGTCATGTGCTCTCGTCTTGACGGACACGCTCGTTGTCTGCACATAGACCGTATACTTAAGCTATTATCTCTGTCACGGCCGTCACGCGCGGTAAATATCGTCACCTATATAATACGCGTTAAAAACCTATTTTTGAAATCGCCGTCTGCGGAAACAACGAACACATAACATCATATATGTAAGTATAATATATGCTGCAGTGATAATATATCGCGCACGAGCGTCGGCGTGGCGAAGGAAGGAAGGGCTCTCGGTCGAACGACTCTCGCTGCTTTTGAAGTGTTCTATTATTGTAGTATAATATTACAATATAAGTCATAATATGGTCGGAAACAACGCGATGGGTGTACGTAGGATATCACATGGTTAAATTACTCGAATTATAGTAATTATTTTACACTTCTATGACGAAACTCATAGGAAAACTATGTATACATATATGTATGATGCCGTCATCGCGTCTCTCGTCGTTCGTCGTGTACGATGTACATAAATTATGTGTATAGGTACTTACCGGGAAAGCGTGATGTCGACCGCGAAGTCGAACCACACTGCACGTGTGTGAAGTGACATATTGAAAATATTATCGTCCAAAGTGCGACGCGTAATTGTATCCACTTCCTACCGGTATTCGCCCAAAACGCTTGAAGAAAACCGGAAGTTTGAACGATTAAGACGTTTTTCTACAAAAAAAATAAGCGCTTACACTCGCACCGTATGCGATCATAACTAAATAAAATGTACAAAGGTTAGGCCATATTAATAATCGTATTCGTATCTCTATATATAAATATAATGATAATAATGTATGAGGCACATAATGGTAGAATATCTACTCTCTGGTCGTCCACATTATGACGTGTCTGGTTTGGTACACCTTTTTTGTTTTCAGACGTTTACGATTTATAATTGACGAGTTTATTTTAGATTGTTATAACGTCGTTTTAATTGATCACCCTGAGTATATGCATATAATAATATATATATATATATAAACAGAGTTTCCCTTTTAAAGAAATACTCCTTTGAAAATAAGGATAATGGTATTTTCTTGTAACCGAGTCATTATTATAGAGTCTACGTACATAAATAATTTAACTTTACCAATGATAATGCAATTTGGTTATACAAAATAATATATTTCTAATGGCCACCTCTTTTGGGGTTGAAATAATTTAATTTTTAACTATGGTTTATTTAATGTTTGATTTCGACTTGTTTTGGACCCCGTTTTAGACCTTTTATAACGGGGAAATTTAAACTTGTATTAAGCGCTAAACTTTGTTAAAACAACTGCCCCGGTTGTTGGCCCGGGTGCGCTTATGCCGACTTAAAGCATCGTTTTATTGCGTCATGTTTGTATAGCAAATACTACGGAGGAGGATTAAAATCTCACTAGCAATATTATTATATCGAAGCTTTTTTTTTCGAAGAAGAAGAACAAAAATACATAATATGTAATTTGGTCATCAATAATACAATACATTTTTATTTCCATTTTTCCGTTATCCAATAGGGAAATGGTATTATTAGCACCAGGTAAGGCGTATATTGTAATATTATGGTATAAAAGATGTATATTATATGTCGTAAAAAAAAGAGCGAAAAACTACGAAACCAAATAATTGAGTTCGTGAGAACGTTGCAGCAGTGCTGTTTTGCGTTTGTTTCACTCTCATAAATATTTTAAGCGGCTTATACAAGTTATAAACTAGTATGGTCTATGTTTTGTTATTTTTAGCCACTATAGGTACAAACTGTATATACCTCCTCCTAATAATAAATAATAATTGCATTACTCGAACTAAATCAATCATTATTACTTTTCACGTCTTTGCAGACGACGCGCATCTGAAAACTTTATAAACATTGGATTTCCGTCAGTCTGTCGTCGAGTCTTTCGTCGTCCATCGCATACATACATATATCAAGGTATCAACTGGGAAAGTGTGATGTCGACCGCGAAGTCAAACCACACTTCAGCACGTGTGTGAAGAGACATATTGAGAGTACTATCGTCCAAAGTGCTGCCACGAGTAATTTTACCCACTTCTTACATCCCCTTTTCGGTATTCACCCTGCAGAACGCTTATATGAAAAACCGGAAGTCGAAACGATTAGGACGTTTTTCTACAAAAATATACGCGTTTACACACACACACACAGACATAAACACACACACACACACACACACACATGCGCGCACAAACACGAGCACAGCTATATATAAAGAGCAAGTCGTGTAATAATCGTATTCTATACTGTATGTATCTATATCTTCGCTTATAATATCACAAAATGTTATAGCTGGGTGATAATGGATTAAAATTGGGATTATCGAGGAAGATATAAAAATACGTTTTTAATTTCATCTCCGTCGTCCAACAGCAGCATGGCGTTAGCAATTACGCACTAGCGTGGAGGTTAGCCGTATATTATTGTAATTATTACCGAAAGAAATATGACGTGTATCGTATTATTTATGTGTCGTAAAAAATAAAAGCAAAAAAAACGGCGAAACCGAACAATTATTCTGTTCGAGAGAACGTTGCAGCAGTAGTGCTGTTGTAGCGATTGTTTCCCTCCTCTCGTAAATATTTTAAACGACTACCTCATATGCCTAATAATAACATAATATATTATAATACAATAGAAGTAGGTAGGAAGGTTAAAAAATATTATAATAGTTTAAATACGCGCGTTATAATAATAATACTTGTAATCCCGTTTCGCCGATATATACATTTTGCATTATTATATTCTCTCTAAACTCGATATAATCCGTTGCCAATAAGGGGTGTGAATTATTATATATAGGTACCCGGTACACGCGTGTATTATACACGGGTTGTATTATTATAATTTTTTAAAATGTTTTATTCTGCCCCCGGCCATTGTGTGCGCGCGCGAAAACACTTTTGTCAGCGGTATAATAATGTGTTTTAGGTGTGTGAAAAAAAACGGTGAAAAACGGAGGTAAAAAAAAGTAGATTATATTATTTTTTTAACAGTCCACGTCGTCGCCACACGACGTACACATGTACACGTCCGTAGTCCTTGTATTTTACCTATACCCAGGTATATAATATATGTGATAATATAACGACACGGAGACTGCGTTATACCTTAATCCGGGCGGTAATGCTCGTGCTGCGTAGATGAAAGAAGAAGGGCCGACATCGCATAATATATAATATAATATAATATAAAGAGCACGAGACCGCCGACGGCGGTGTCGTCGTCGTCGGTGCGTTGAGTGTAAAAAAAAAAATCCGCGTTTATTATACGCCCCCCCCCCCGGCGAGTCCATGTGACGACAGTGGCAAAGGGTACTACAACAGACGGCGCGCGGTGTAAGGGCGTCTCGGTAAAAAGTGTGTTTTGGAAATACCAAAAAAAAAAAACCCCCCAAAAAAAAAATGAAAAGCATAACCGTTTTTTTATTTATGTATATACATTTTTTTACCCGTTAAATTTATGGGTTTTTGCTCCGGCGAGAGACAACGCACATTCAAAAGCGGCAGAAACCGCTCAGCCCCTCCGCCCCATGTATATATTATATTGTTCCGATATGGAACGGTCGCGTGGGTGCGATGAGGTCGGGGGGCGGGGGCGTTAAGTTTTGAATTTGCATACTTCGCTAAGCTGATAAATTTGTTGTACGGCGTGCAGACGGTATGGACGCGGCGGTGGTGGTTGTGGGGGGGGGGGGGGAAGTGGCAGCAGTGGCGACCACGGTTTGTGTCTGCTTTATTTCTACGGCACGAGCGAGCATTACACACTATTTCACAGCATCGTCATCATGTGCGTCGTAAGTTTAATATAATAATAATATTATTCAAAACTATTTTAAATACTCGCTGCGCAATATATAATAATAATACCTAGGTGCGGGGTACGTAGGGGAGGTACGCATCGCCCTCAACTATTTGCCGAACAATGTCTGCGATTGTCACGTTTTTTCCCCCGAATTCGTTATAATCCACACAGGTTATCTCTACACATACATACACACACACATATATATATATACATATTACGTACATATTACACCTATGTGATAAATGCTCTTTCGTGAGCGTTGTGTGTGTACGACATAATAATAATAACAATATACACATGTGCGCCCCAAATAAAGGGCGTTCCTATATATAAGTACACGGCGTATATTTATAAACATATATATATATATATATATATATACTATAAATTATGTATGTATATGCCGGTGTTGCATGGTTGTTATTATATAATATTATTATAATGCAATTTGTAAGCGCATAACAGCCGCGATTTTCGGAATTCCAACCTTTTCATCATCATATCATGATGCACATACTAATATATAAAAATATATATAAAGTACGTATATACGTATACATACATGTGGTATATAGAAGCGAGCGTTTTATGTACACAATAATACATAATATACGTGTATATAATGTTTATATGTGTAGTAAATTCAGCGTCATTTCATTGTTTAATGGTCTAAAAAATGTATGCATATTCAGTGGTTTTTTTGTTGGTTTTTTGTACATACGTCCAAATCCCCGTATAATATTATTATCCAGAATAATGAATATACATCATTAACATAAACTTAACCGAGTGTAATAGTTTTTTTTTTTTATTATTATTATTTTAACCGCGTCAAAAAAAAAGTTTAGCAAAGCACATTTAGGCATGTTATTATTATTTTGTCAGTGATGATGATCTCGGGCAATGCGTGCGGTCATACTATTTTAATCATGTGAAATCCATATACTACTACTAATAATAATAATAATAAATCATATTAATAAAATGCCCGGTATACTCTGCAATATAGTGCATCCACAGTTATTTTCTAGCTTTATCGACACGCTGTTACTAGTTTTGCAGGACGGAAGCGAGTATTTTGTTTTTCCATCATCATAATATAGATAATTAGTCGTCGTTCGGACACCGCGATACATGCAATAAAATCGTGGTTATACTGCTTGCAATATAATGTTTACTAGTGTATCGTAAAAAATAAACAAACACAATCGCCGGTATTATATAATATAATTGCACCGTCGACAATTATTTTATCTGAATGTTATGGTTTATTTAAATAAAATTACGAATCGATAGTTTGTTCAACACAACATACGCTCCCATACTGGCGTAGCTATTCGGGCGAAGGGGCCACACCACCTCCAGGAATCAGCCGTATTTTTGCCGAATATGACTACGATGTAGAAAAAGGTACTTCGCCTGGTTTCATAGAGCAAATCTCCAAGAACATCGAATGACTAGGACTCCTAACCTACTTTAAACGATGTTAATAGTTTGCAAATGTAGTTAAAATAAGTTATTTATTTCGGTAGAATTATGTGTCTAATATCATGCAATATCTATGGTCATAATAATATGAGAAGTATAAAAGATATCCGTAACGCGACCAATACAAAATATTATATTTTTATAAGGTTTTTTCGTTGGCCCTCCTTATTTAGAAATCCTAGGTATACCACTGCGGTCTTATGTAATCCATTTCTTTAGACATTATGTGTTATATAGGTATGTATTTTATATATGCACTAATACTATAACATCGTTAATGGACGGTCGTTCAAATACTCTAACCACGATTTTTAATTATTAATGGTGGTTTTAAATGCGGAAACACGTATATAAATTTATTTGCAGCTGTGAGGACGATCGCGATAACACTCAATTATTACTGAAAAAAAAAATCCACGTAGGTATTTATTTATTAATTGGACCGAACTGAAGTGTTGCGATCGAGTTTTTTTCCGCGTACTACTGTGAATGGACTACGAAGCACCTACAGCTGTGTTACAACTTACAGTGGTATTATATATTATAAAAAACGCACCTTTAATCTTTATTGACTCGTATAATTTTAAGTTATTTAACCAATAATATAAACAATACTCTCTTGCAAAAACGACACATCGTAACGTGTCCTACGCTTAACGCACACTACCTGCGAAGTATTATGTTATGACGACAACAATAATTAGTATTCTTACACGAGTTGTGGAGTTGACTAGCTGCTGTTTCCCCTCGAAAACTACACAATAGGGTCGAAGGTTTGATCTAAGTCCGCAACGAATAACAACACACATAGAAATAGACGATTCTGAATGGTAACTTGGTTGTATGCCAAGACAATAAATATTAAATTTTGAATAAAAACAATTCAAAATTACAACCGTTAAAAGAGTACGGAGAGAGTCTTATGTGCAGGTATCAACACCAAGTTTTGCAAAAATATACCAGCCATCTTAGTTATTTAAACATACGTTTAAATGAGTTTGAAATCAACTAAATTGTTCCATCTATATATACTACTATAATGCGTGTAGGTAAACAGCAAGTCATATCGAATAGTGTGTTTTATTTTGTGCAACGTCGCGCTCTTGGGTATTAGAGACTGGTCACAGATTAATATATCATTATAAAGGAGACCCCGCTAGCAGTGGTTGTGCAAAACATATGATTGTATCAATAAATTTAATGATATGAATATTTGATACTCCACGCGTAAGCAATACAGAGTGATGCATTTCAAGTAAGACGCTATCATTATTTTAGAAAACAATGGCCTTTCTAAGAAGTCATAATAAAACATTTGAGTTAGAAAAAAAATTGAATTTTTTATTGGCGTTTGTTATATTGTTTTTTTTAAAAGTCTTAACTCTTTTCAATGAGACATCACACCATTTTAATTTCATACTCCAAAACAGTATTATAATATTGTTCGGAGTGTTTCGATCTACAAAAATGAAATTCTAAGTAGAATGTAAAAGTATACAAAGTATTCAAGCGTATAAATGAGTGGAGTAGTAGACCGACAAAAATGTCGGGATACCGATATATATCATTCCACATCTAAACTTTAAACGCTTATTATAGATCTTGTAAGGTATATATTCGTTCAAAATTCGATGCTTATGCACTGAACTACTTCAAAAAATATTCTGCTTTGGAATAAGGAATTGCACTTTGACATTAAAAAAAATGATAGGTAGGTATGAGTTTCTTTTATATTTTTTAACTCTTTCTAAATTAAGTAAAATTATATTTTCAAAAATGTTAATATTTTATGAAACGATTGTTGTTTTCCTTTAAATAGATCGCCCGGTACCTATATATATAAATATCAAACCGTACCCGTCAACGTCACCGGGATACGATGTTTCTACCTACGATGGGCCGGAAATTAGATTATTGCTATACAACTATATATACTACTTATAATAGACACCTACGACCTACCTATATTATCGTATCAACAACTGCATAATATATCGTCATAGTATTACGTCTATAGGTAGTTCATATACGGTAATGGACACTTAGTGTTACGTTTGTATCAATAGTGCCTTGTGCTGCACGAATAATGATTATTGTTTCACGTTAATTGGATCACTCGGTGTATATTATATATCTCGCGACGCCGATGTCACCGGGCTATGGAGTTTCTCGTTCTGGTCAAAAATCAAATTTTTATTATACGACTAGCCATTATTATTATATGTATCATATGTTAGGAGGTATATTGTAATGCATTAACGATATTATTATTATATGTTATTACAGCGTATTACGTATAGTTGTTATACGATGATATGGACTCGTCACGTCACGTTCGTATCAAGTCTCAGTTCCGCGTAATATATATGTATATTGTCGCACAGGTCATACCGTAATATTATAATATTATATATATATACACTCGGAGAATTATAACGAAGTTACACGATAATTATCGTTTTAAGTCACTGTTATAAATTACAAGTCCTGCAGCAGGATGATACACGGCGTTTCGCAAGTTTAGCTAATTTAACGGTTTATGTACTTTTAATAGTTTCGACCTCTTTGAGTTTTATTAATGATTGCAAAATTATACAGAGCACATGCAACCACGACGACGACGACGACGACGAGTGGTACAGAACTATATAATTAACGAGCACCAGTCGTTCACTTTGTGTTCGTATAATGCAACGTTGACAATGTCGAGTAGATTGTGTAATTTCAAATTTTAAACTTAAATTTAAAGACCATTAAATTCAATACCATCGTGGTAAAAATAGATATTAATAGTAGGTATGCAAAGTATATGATTGCTAAAAGTATTTGTTTAGTGTTACCACAGATTATATTAATCTGTGGTGTTACTTATAAAAAATAGAAACGAAATTAAAAATTTCGTAATTACTATATTATATTATTATCATACTATTTTCTTGTAGTTTCTTTATTTTAAACTTAATATCACGTACTTTTTATCTTCTTTATATTTACCTTTTTTTTTTTCATCAATGAACATCCTAAAAGCAGGCATTTTCTAATGTTCACAAAATTATGGTTTTTTAATATTATTTTTGTATTTACTTTCAAACTTTTGGTCAGTGCTCTTTTATTAATTGCATAATTTGACATTTTTATTGCAAATGTATTATTTTACGTTTCAAGTGCTCTGAACTAAATTGAAGTAGGTAGTAGGTACTATTCCCGCCATTAACAAACTACACCCCAGTTGAACCAGTTTATTCCATTTTTTAAACTTATTTAATTTTATTATTTTAGTTTTCAATTATTCAAGTACACGTTTCATTTGTGGATAACTTATTGTTAATTTAATGTTCAATAAGTATTACTTAATACTTGATTTATTTCTAATTTAGTGACCGATAGTGCGACGCATTGTACCATTTATGATAGTTATTATTTTCTTATTAAAAATAGTATTAATAATATTGAAGGTGGACAATACAATATTTTAAAGATAAAATTATTATCATAAATAAGAATGGGTTTTAACTTTTTAAGGATTCTGATTGTATAATTATAAAGTAAGGTGTTTTAATTATTATATTTTATAGTATATTATTAATATTTATTTATTAACGACATATTATAGAGGTTCGACCCTTGATGACTGCAATAATATGTATCAATAAAATCTTGGTTGAAGACATAAATATTATATTTCACGCTCTGCCGTGTAAGCGGGAACTGCGAGAAAATCAGGAGAATTTACATACCGAGGAAACTTATTGTGTGTGATGGGCTGGGCACATCGCACTGTAGACGTATATTACAGTCGTTTATTCTGTTATATCAAACAATATTCGCCACCGACGGTCGGTAAATATCCCGATAATTCCTTATTTCCGTGCAACGCAGAAACGAGCACCTATTGAGTGGCATCAGGTGGCGCATTTTCTCACAGCAATTTTCAGCCCGTTTACCATCAATCAATTTATTCGATTTATTGTCACGGATTTCTCTACCGCGTCTTATAATCATTATTTTCCTTTTATTTTCATCTCGGCAAGACCCCCGGAAAACCAAAAAATACACCCACCTATACCACTTCTTTTCAGCACGTGTATTATATAAGTTATAACATATACGCGTCAGTCTCGAAACCGATTCATCAGGATTCAGGATATATAATATAATATTTATATACATGTATAGAATACGTGTATGAATTATATAGGTATTGCGAAACATCTCATCCTAGACTATAGTTTGTTTTTTTTTTTATTAAATCAAATTGGAATTATTATCCAAATTAAGTAATCTCTGGCATTTCGTATTTATAGGTATAATGAAAGAAACATTATTTTCTAAACGTTGTAAAATAATACCATCATTTATGGCGTCATAATATTATAAATATTCTATAAAAAAAAAAAATCTAACCATTGCTATAAACGAGCACAATAACAACATAAAATCGTTATTAAATTAATATATTTGGGATTTTTCACAGTTTTTTGGAGACTTATAATGTCATCAATATAATAATAATGAATATTATTATTTTAAGACATCATTAGGCCTTTAGAACACGATTTTTACCTTAATTATATTTTTAACTTAGTATAAAATTAAGAAAAAGGGTCGAATAATGTAAAATCTTAAGAGAACTTTTTTTTAAAATAGTTATTTCGGTGAATTTCTAATGAAGTATAATATAATACAACAAATGAATTACTCACACTACCTTTTATATTAAATATCGAAGTATAATAATAAGTCTCGGTAAAATACCTACTCGAATTCAAAATATACTTCTTTGAGACACTCGTACAAACACCTAGATATGGGTTAGGATACATAAAGATCCCAATATTGAATCGATAATAATATAGCGGCGTTTCTGACCGATACTCGGAAGAATTTGTAAGTTTATACTTTATACAGCTGACCGTATAGTATTATATAATATAGTAGTTTATACGGAACTCTGCTGGGGATTTTCAGATCATTTTTATGTAAAAGTATATTTGGTCAGTTTGAAACGAAATATAGGTATTTAAAATAAAGCTTCTATACATAGCGCTCTGCTATTATATATACGTATGCACTTAGACGTGGAGGTTGCAAGGCTGAGTGGAGGACTGGTGCAAAGGGATATTGTGCGGCGCGAACGTGTGAGGCATAAGTATACACACAAACATCGTCGCGTTCGTGTTTCGACCAACGGAGAAAATGGTTTTCCAGCACGACTTCAGCTGTATATAATATAATATATATACATACACACACCCACACACACACACACATTATACTTATATACATAGATATACACACAAACATTACGCAGACACATGCTGTATGTGTATAATGTGCGTTACAAGTCGTGTGGCAATAGGGTAGCCCACACGAGGTGAGCGGGCGGCAAAGATGCTTCCATCCGCCGCCGTTTTCGATATATCCATTAGCTCGGTGACGAATTCACCCGCCGGTTCGCCTCACCCACTCCTGTCGGATGCGCACACCGCTACACCGCGCTGCAAACACGCACGCACTCGCAAAATAAAGCTATTATCATCGTCGGACTGGAGTGCAGTCCTCATCCCGAGGCGGGTGGCGTGGGTCGCTCTCTTAGTGTGGTTATTTCGAGAGAGGCCACGGTCCTCTGCTGGCCGGGGGTATTCCGACACGTGGCAGCAGCGTCCCAAAGTCGCGTCGACCGCGACGATCTCGTGTATACGGATTTAATCGTGCGTATCATATTTTACGTGGACAAAGGTACATATAGGTACCTACTCGTTTATGTATATATGTACATAAGTCATAATATAATATATGCAAATAATTATGTGTCTTGCGCCGAGGAGGCGACTGCGTTGTTTAAAAATTTAAACGCTCCTTATACCCTTGGTATGCACCTACCCTTACGGCTAGCGATGTACCTATGTGCACGTGTAACGTCGTCTCACAGCTCAATAACAGTGTTACCCGCGCTTCACAAGGGTAATCCACACAAAACTATTTAAATCCTCCCTTGTCTCTTTTTGAAAAAAAAAAAGGATATATAACTCGTTAAAGGTACTTAGTAATATGATAATTATAGTATGTTATGTTGTGAAATTGAGATGTTCGCATGAATATCTTGCCAAGTATTCGAAAGTGTTCGAATGTTTTCAAAAATGATTTCATTAAAATATATGTACAGCGCGATAGCAGCATTGTTAAAAAATTTAAACGCTCCTCACCCTCGATATACCTACCCTATCCACGTACACGTCAAATCACAGATAAATAATAGCGTTTCCCATGCACGTAGGTACTCATAGCTGTAACCGTCTATCGATGGTGAACTGGTGAAGGTGGAGCAGTTTGAGGTGGCACCAAACTCTTCAAAGCCTCCTTTCAAATATTATATGATGAAAACGATCTATTTTTCGTTACTAATGTATATAATATATCGTGAAGTTGTAAAAGTTCAAATATCTGTGAGAATATTTTGCACAATTTTCAAAATGTTGTATTCAGCCCAAAAAATATGTCCTAATGTTTTTAATAAATAATTTGACGTCACTCAAATCAATAATCGGTGAAAAAGTTGATCGTTATTTTTTCAATAGTTATAATACTTACTAGAAAAACCAAAACGCATTTTGTGCCAACGCTAGAGTGCCGTAGACGGAAAACATGATATTAATGTCCCTGTTGTTTTGAACGTTTTCGTTCGTCACGCCTAGGAAATCGGATGATATGATCCATAGAACCGACCGTTTGAAGTACCGCTTCTAAACAACCGATTGAAATATTTCTCGAGCTACTTGAAACTTTTGGAGCACTCGTCGTACTAGGGAAAATAACAGACAATAATAGGCACACCAAAAAAACACACCATTTTAAAACCGTTATGATATCCAGGTGGGCTAACCCTTCAGAGTTTCTATCTTTTTTTCCCATCCTTGGGTTTCTGCATAATACAATAATAGCCACTATAAAGGTTGATTCTTTTATCTAAGCAACTAAGCAATGTACCTACCTCGAAAAACAAAAGGATTTTTAGCTAGTTTTATTTTCAAACGTTTATAAGAACCAAGGCTCGGGACTTTATGCATTTGCATATTTGGTCGGGAAGTAAAGTGTTGATACTTAAATGTTTCACGAATAAAGAGCACATTTTGTTTTTATTAATTTTATTTCACAAAAAAAAATTATAACATATTATCATTGTATTGTGGCACAAAAATAAAATGCTGTAGAGCTGTCGAATATTATTTTATCGCGGAGCAACAACGCATATCAGCAAAATTAGTTGTAAGTAAATATTTAAATGCTAAGTAATTTTTTGATTCCATGTGTACATAGATTAATATATTCGCCTAAAGTACACATATCATCATAACGGTTGTATTTGAGAAGTGCTTGTGATACATGAATAAATAAATACATAAAACTATAAAAGATACAAAAATGTCATCCCCCCACCCACAAACATTGGCTAGTCCTTGACTTACATCACTTCGTACGAATAACGAAAAAATCATTTGGATTTGATCGCTGCTAGGTACCATATAATTTACGAGCGTTTAATACAATTTATAAAGTTGAGATCAACGCCACAATATTCTATACTATATAGGCACCGGCATGCTGCTCATATTGGTTGTATTATATTATAATAATTACACTTAATTTCATAATGAAATTACATTCATTATTTTGATATAATTATATTATATGCTTTAATTTGAGAGAATGTCTAATATCATCACAATCCCATGAACACTAGGTACATGTATTATTTTAATGTCATCTCCTCCGATTATATTAAAATACGCATATATATATATATATTATATATATGTAATTTCTGAATACTTAAATTTATTTAGAAAAATAAATCATTTCTCTTATTACATATTTTTGTTTTCATAACTCTTATCGGGTATCCCGCTAACATGAAACATAACCTATAAAAACGAATTTTAACTATAAATCGAATTACCTAATTAATAGGAATTAATAAATTACAAATTTTGAATACACTAAAAAAAAAATTTAATTATTGATGACAGTAGCTTGTATAGGTTTAAATTATTTTCTAAATTAAAAAGTATGTGTGTTGTATGTATAACCTATGTACACACTATTTTATACACATTAGTATTATTGTATGAATATTATATTTAATGAACCAGATAACCATAACATATTTGTGTTTACGAAACAATTTTTTAATTATTACACTGTTTTCGTTATTATAATAATTGATAATTTTTATCTATAATTATGTGCATAATATAATATGCATATAACTATCAATACTATTCAATTATAAGGTATTTGGTTTAATACCACGTATCTAGACATTTTGATGTCATAGTAAAAATATTTAACATATTATTATAAATTCAAAGACGAAAGTGTATACCTATGTTAGGTCCTAATCTATTTATAGGTTATAACAGTGGTAGAAGAAGTACAACATAATATTTTAACGTTGAACAGAGTTTTTACTACAAGCAAGTATTTTTTCTTGTATATTTTTGTTATCATAATGTTTTTTTATGTTGTTTGTCACAAAATGTGTTTTCCTTCTATAATAACAACGTACCAAAAAACTTGTGTCACTTAGCGGGGGAAAAAAAGTTTTTCGTGACATTTTAAATCTGTTGTTCGGCTTAAGGGGATGTTAGTGTGTCTTTAAGTATATTCCAAAATGCCAACTAATGTCACGACGTGTATATAAATATATACACTACACATATACACATTAAATATAGAATTGAAAAGAAATAATGCAATTTTCGTCACTTGCGATGAAGTAGAGTAATAATATAATTGTTATTATTATTATTTCATATTTTTTTTTTTAATTAGCCTTCGTGAATATTTTCAAACTCGTTTTTGTTTAATAGGGTGGCTATAACCATCGCACGTCGTCTTAAATATCACGTCCGAACGGAAGTCAAGAAGGGTTAATAGAGGGGTTTTTGGAAGACCTATTTCGTTATACCGGGGCGGCAAGACCTAATTATTCTAATGACCTTTCGTTTACAAAGGTTAAGTTGGTGGAAGAACCTGCTAGCTGATAAACCGACTAATTGGCAACACCCACCACGTCATAAGGAAAGTGTTTATGATATTTTCCACACTTGACATATTCCTAACGAAATTAATTTTCCGTGGAAAATCCAAAACTATCTGTTCTATGGCATGTGCTCAGGTATTTTGTGAATAGCTGGTAGGTAGAAATAATAAGTATAATCGCATGTTTTCCAAGCTTTACCGTAAGAAACATTTTAGACAGTAAACTTAACGTCTCTTCAAAGTAGATTATTATTAAATAGAGCAGCGCTAAAAAATGTTTAAAAATGATTCTCAGACAACTTTTTTTGTAACCCATAAATGCGCGTTTAGTTAAAATGTATTTATATGATTTATTCAGTTAAAAAATATTACACTATCTATAATCTACATTAAGAGTCTCGAAGTACAGTTATTTTGTAATTAAAATTAACCATTTTTTTTTTTTGAAGTTTTAAAATACATATTTTTATCAACTATAATTTAATTAACTTTGAAACTTCTACAGCGAAAGAAGATTGTAACAAAAACAAGTAATCCAAGCTCAGAAATATTTCTAAAAAAAAAAAAAAAACACTACATTATTTTAATGTAATTAAAACATTTTGATCATATAATCTTTGTAAAAAAACAAATTCCTTTTAATGAGGTTCAATATAATTATAGAACATTCTGAAAACAACACTTTCGAACTGTTTCTCTGGAAAAGAGTGCATGGTTCTTTCAAAACAATTTTTGTGAAATTGTTATATTTTGCTGGGTACCTATACTGAACGTCTCGACGTATAAAATAAAAATTATATTCAGGACGGGGTACAAAAATTGTTTTAACAACAATAATAATAATAATAACTATAAGGATAATATCAATGACCACCAAGTCTGAACAATGTAATAATACATGTTGAGTAATGGGTAGGTATTATAATAATTAATACAATCGTAATAATATGATTCATTAAGCGTATAACCAAAACTAATTGACAATTGACATCGAGGTACATGCTATATAGGTACGTGAAACGTAGACCACGGTCAACAGTATAATATGGTCGACCCCAGAGGACCAAGTCGGAAGGATCGACAAGCTTTCGAATTTCGACGAGTCCCCCTCGGATTTGATAGGAGTGTGTGTGTGTGTGTGTGTGTGTGTGTGTGTGTGTGTGTGTGTGTGAGTGTGTGTGAGTGTGTGTGTGTGTGTGTTATATTTTGTATTCGTGTGACGTGAGCCCGAATTTGCATAGTATCATTATCATCGTCATCGCAAACTAATGTTTATCGAAGCGATTGATAGATATATAATATACTTTTCCATTTTAAATAATGTGATATTATGTTGTTGTAATTCCGACGAATAAATTGCTTTTCAAAATATGTGTTCAGCACTCCCACGCTGCTGCTCGTCAAAGTGTATACGCGAATATGATATTGACTAGAGGATGAATGGGGATTTATATCAACTTCTATGCGATTTCAGTGTACGGAATTTTGTCGACGACCGTCCTCCTCGTCTCGATTAAATACGATTATTATTATTTTGTCATCGCTGCGCATAATGTCCATTAAAATAACGTTCGTCATACGATTTTCTACCGTACCTGTTAAGTATTATACTATTATTTTGTACCTATCACTGTCAAAATAGGACGTTATGTAGTATATTATACTCTACACAATAACTGTATAGGCCTATATCCTAATCGCAGACATAAAAAAAAATCTAATACAGTCGTCGTCGGTGGGTGGGTGGCGGGGGTGAGTGGCACATTTGTGTTTCGTGTTGTCGAGCAAATATTTAATATACGCATTGCTCATGAATTCAGAAGTGTATAATATTATGTAATGCGTGAATAACGATATAATATACAAAAGGTAAGTTATTAAGCTGTGCGAGATATTTAAGTATAAAATATATAGATGAGTGTCGGTTTTTGGCATCACATGGGAGTATATTATATTTAATAACATAATATACTGTAATACAGTATAATGCATATTATTATAGGTATATGAAAACGGTATTACAATCTTATAAAATGAATAAAAATATAAATAAATATTATACTTAAAAACAGAAAAAAACATGGCATGTATTCAAATAATTTGCAGTTAATATTTTTTTATTTCGTTTAAACATGTACCTAAGAAATCAATATTGTAATTAGTTTAAAATTGTTTAAAATTGTAATGTAATATTTAAATATCGTTAGAGCTCTATATCACCTATTTAATTTTATACTGAACAATTAAAAGATGCAAACATATTTTTTTATATTTTAATTCTGAAATATATTAATATTGATTAAACAATAAACGGTACTTAATAAAATATAAAATAATTAAATGTTTTATAATCTGATTTTAATTATAAATAAAATAATGTAATGATCATCAAACACAACCTAAAATTTGATAACTAATTCTTTTGAACTTTGATAAGTATTTATATAAAAGTATATGATTTTCAAATAGGTACAAATAATTTCGATTCACAAACTCAATTTTAAATTAAAAGATGACTGTACTAAAAACATCAAAATAAAATGTATAATGTACTTGAAGTACGAACGCTCATTATATATTATATTATACAAAAGTTGTTTAATTTTTCAGGTCGTTCTATATTAATTAGAAAGTGAGTAACTAGACTTGTAGAAACATTATTTTATCACCAATATATATATATATAATGGTATCGAAACCTAATTTTCGAAAAAAGTACCGGTTACGAGGTAGCTGGTACCTATTGTTGTTACAGTCGGGATTTGACTTTTGAGGCCTCGAACGATGCGAATCTATAGACGCAACATGGCAATGTCATGGCAGTACTGCACATTATATATAATACATTAATGCTGTGTAGTGTGCATAATTCATCGTTGTTATAAATGTTATAATATTATAATGAGTTTCGACAGATGTATTATACTACTTCGAGTGTTTCGCAAATCTCCTTCAACGGCCAATGCGACGAAAGTTTCGGGGCGAAAGTCAAACCGCGTTAACTATAATTGAATTCAGTTCGATATACTATAATATAATAGTAATATTATAATATTGTATTATTACTATTTTTGTAACTATCATTATCGTTGTCACAAAATAATAATGACCAATAATAATAATAATAGGTGTAAGTGCTCTATAACACGTTACATAACTAGTGCACCGTGATCAAGGGGAGTGGTCGCTTTTATTATTATTATTTTTTTTTTTGTGGATAACGTCATGTTTTTCTCAAACGGAAACGGTTACAAGGTTTTTTCGTTTCCTTTTTTTAATTGACACTTTAAAAAACACGTCGAATAATATACATTCTGTATATAGGCTTATGCCGAACACAATCAATCGGCCGTCATGTTTCGAGTGGCATTCGTGCTTATGATTTCGTTTTTATTTTATGATTTATAACCGAGGAGGAACTACAACAGTCCCGAGTCGGTTTGATGTATTTTATTACTCATATTTAATGTAAAATTGAATATGAGTTCAATAAAATAAATCCGACTAGAATTTCGATTGTTTTCGCTGTAGCACTAAGCATAATATAATAATAAAATATTACGATTATTAAGGTTATATAGAGTGTATAGTATTCATATGCGGTTTTTAGCTATTTAGAATATAAACTATGATTTAAAAAAATTATGTGTTTAAGTATATTACTGAAATTATTACGAGTTTTAAGTGTGCAAAAAACCAAAAAGTATAATACTATTTCAAAAACGTTGTATTCATTTTAATTATAACTCACGAACTCCTCGTCTGACTGTTCGAGAAATAATAATAATAACAGTAGTATTGATAAGTTGATATAATAAGGCTCTATAATATAATTATTTATTTTTTGATATTATTGCACTCTGCAAAATGTCCAATTTTTATTTTAAAGTAGGTATATATTATGCGATATTTATTATACGCACAAGTACATTAATAAATATTATAATTTTTAAAACATGATAATTACCATTTGTTTTTTTTTAAATATTCCTTGTTTATGGAAAATAAAAAAAGAATATTTTTCATTTTAAATTTAAACTATTGTTGTCACTAGAGAGTTCAGCTTAAAAACTTACTCAAGTGAAAATTGTGATACAACAATTGTAAACAAGGTGTACATAAATAAGTAATACTTTGTACAAATTAAAATATTTAAAATTTAATAAAATATGCTTTATGAGTTCATTTTTAGATATATTATCAACTGCATGATAATAATTTTATTATTTAAAAAATTCTATCAAGACAAATGAAAGATATTATTGTCTTTAAATTGGAGTGGCAATACTTGATCAGTGATTATTCCATAATAATAATAATAATAATAATATAATATATCATTTTCAGTAAAAACTACACAAAACTACACAAACGTCGTACTTCAATATTTTCATAGTTATTTTATAATTACCAGTTATATATGTAATGTATTAGTGGCTTAAGCCATTGTTTTTTTTTGTTTTTTCTTTTTATTCAACAAACTATTTGCGGCTTGTGGCCATTGGACATAGTCCGTTGTTATAATTACATTTGACTCTATACCTTTGTAGTATTGTTTTTTAATTCGAAAAAGATACAAATTTTAAATGTAGATACCTACCTGTAGAATATCAAATTCTAATAATTATTGATATATATATATATACATGATAATAATTATATAGGTAGGCAATACATGCCTAGAGTAAATTATTAAAATAGTAAACTCACTGAAAAAAACCAACAAAATAATATTTAAAAAAACGATAATATTTATATTATTGAAGACTGGATTAAATTATAATTATTGTATTTAAAGCAGTCCGAATTTCGAAATTATTGTTCAACAGTGTGACCATCTGGTTGCATGCTATTACTCCATGAAACAGTTCGTTATTATTATAAAATGTGGAAGCAAATAGGTAGGCATTTGGAATATGTATTTAAATATTTCAAAGTGAAAATTTCGAGTGAAATATTTCATACTCATAACTCTACATTATATTACATACGGACGTATATTATAATTTGTATACGAAGCGTGTTCGCGTACATGACAAAACCGTCGTAAAAATATTTATTTTTTTTTTTAAACATTTCTCTTTCGGAACAATAATTATTTATGTATCCCTCATCTATCGTCGTCGGTGACACTGTCTTGGGACTTTTTCTGAAAGTTTCTTCGTCTCTTCAACTGCGCAGAGATCCTTAAAATACTATACTATCATATCCACAAGGGGAGTACGAGTGGCTTGCTGTATAATTATTATATTATATCGCATCTATATGATGTGTATTCTTTATATTATTATTATTATGGAATAGGATCCACTCCATTGTATAATAATACGAACGAACGTCGCTCGTTACATTGGGGTTGGAGGGGTGGTCCAATCACTATACATAGTATCACCGGTAAATAGGGGAGGTTCGGTCGTATGAGAGAATCTGTCAAGCTGTGACGCGGTGTCCGACAGGCGAGGACACGCGACTACGAGATAAACAGCTTCGTTTGTCGTTTTAAGCGTACGCCGGAAAGTTCGTTACCGGCTACGGATAATATATATATATATGTATATATATAATCACGTCGTCGTGGGCCCGAGGACTTGCAATTCCGCTTATAGGATTGACGTGGGTTGGGGAGGAGGTGTTATTGGGTTTTGGGGATGCGATTTTTTTCGCCCCCTGTGATGTAGCTTCGCGTATACTATAATATAATCTCCCAGTTGCGGTCGACGCCACCGCCGCCGCAACAATACCGTTTTCCGTTCGTCTGACGATAGGTACTAATGTTATAATATAATATAAAATAGTATAATATACATCGAAATAATTATTATTTGTATATACCCACCACACGGTATTATATTATTATTGTAATATGTCGCACCACCGCTGTCGTCATTATTGTTGTTTGCGTCGAACACATGAAAAGCTACCATTGTCTGCGTGCTACCATGTCTGTCGTGGCGGCGGTCGTCAAAATGAACAATATTATAATATTTTAATCTCCTACTCGTCTCGGATTTCCTTTCTGCTCCCTCTACTGTCGGTGAGTGAGGAAAGAAAAGTCAACGTGATTGCGCCCATTCACTATGCGTACTACGTACGTATACCTATTATTATGATGTATAGGCGAGCACTCGTTAAACCACCTGAGGAGGCGACTCTCAACTGTTCTCATTACTTGAGTCGTTGTAATAATAAACTGTTATCATGATCGTAGTGTTATTATTAACCAATCTCAAAACTAGACCAAATTATGTGACAAATTGATATAAACAAAAAAGTATTCGATTTTGAGGGCCAACAAATCCCTGTGCAAGCACCACTTTATAATTTAAATGTTTAGAATATTATTCTAAGTATGTGAACTTAGATCGTGAAACGAAAGTTTAGGTACTGTCGAAATTCCAAGTCTCTACCTGTTATAGCGTAGGCTGTACAGTGTACATAATCAGTCAGTCAGTCAGTCAAGACACGTTCGATTGTATATAGATAGTACAGGAGAGCACGTGGCCAACCACCTGAGAAGAAGACTCGTAACTGTTTCTTATAATAATTGTCATTGTGATAATATAGTCTTCGGCATCATTATTATTCGAATAGCGACCCAAGACAAAAGACCGACAACAACAACAACGTTCGTACTCGTTCAATTTTATGTCAAAATTACTATATACGCTGCTAAGACGTAGTCGCCAAGTCAATGAGGTACATATTTGAATTGCTTTTTTCATGTGATAAATAGAAACATATTAAAGCTATCCGAGTACAATTTTCGACGATTTTTTTAATTTAAAAAAAAATTAAAAATAAAAAAAACGGTTCGATCACGAGCTTACAAATAATTATTATTATTATACGGCGTTTGTACTGTTTATATATCGTAGGATGCACACGTAGCATGCGTCTTTTACCTACTGTAAAAAATTAATTAATTCGAGTTGTAAATTATTCACGAGATTTACACTTAGACGGTTGCACGCACACGGAATAATGCTTATTCTCACGTCTTACGAAATAAGTTTGCGTTTAAGCGCACATTTAAATGTGACCGTCGTCATCGTATTACATATTAATATTAAACATTAATATATTATTTAAAATTATGCGACTGTTTGCACGTGCGCATATAATTTTGTTTAAAAAATCATATACCTGTGCTTTGAAATTATAATATAAAAATTATCCTTAAAATTTGAAAACATATATTTTATCAGCTGCAGGTAGTTACAATACGATCTGTCGCTTGAATGTAAATGTTAAAAATTATAATATTATATTCCTCCAGTCGGTTACACGACGACCGACAGATTTTTCATCAGTATACTTTGGTATAATTATATGTACCTAATGACATTAATCCGAACACGCGAATGTCCGTTTGTTTTGGCCGAGCCATTGAACCGAATACGAATGGAAATGTGACGGTTCGTATTAAAGGACGTTGATTGAAATGGCATTTCCACACTTGTAGTGCCTCGTAGCTGTATATACACATCACACGATTTTTTTCCATTACTGAAATGTTTTACGTGTTATTGAATAGAAGACACGCATCCTTTTATTTATATATAAAAATAAAATCGGTTTTTATTTATTTTCGCCGCTAAACCATCACTCGCGTTGTTTATATATATTGATGACAGTGAAAACATTATTTTTTTTCCCTTTTTCACAATATGAGATTAAAAAAGGCCTGGGAAAGTAATAAAAAACGCGATGACATTCGACGAACCGTCAACGTGACAACTGACAAGTATTAATATTCATTGCATATCTATAATATTATTATGATTTCACGATATTATAATATGGCCGACGAACGTGTGTATGACAATATACGATATATTATATGACATATATAATAACAACAATAATAATAATAATAGGTGGAGTCTAATTTTTTTTTTTTGTATTTCTGTCGTGCGCAAGCGCGTTTGAATTACAATATCATTACGCGATGTCAAATTATTATCGCCCGGGCACAGTGTAGTCGAGAATGCAAATTAAACCCTTAAGTGAGCTCATACGCGTATACGTATGTAAAGATTCTCAGCGGCTCGGAAAAAGGAGGGGGGGGGGGTCGCGCAGTTTCGGGGTAAATCCTATTTGCGGTGAACGCGACAAACGTCTTATCTTAACTTAGTTACCGAGGCCGACCTAAGAATACGTCGTTGCGCTGTAGTCGTAGTATAGTCGTACACGAAGGGCGAATTAATGCAAACAAAAGTTTTGCGAGTAAAACAATTTGGAGAATGAGGGTATTAAAACGACGAATTACCGCAAGATGATAGTACATATTATTATTATTATTATTATTATTATTGTTATTATTATATTATTGTTATTTGTATTTCATATTTTGTCCCGTGACCCGTAACCCATATAGATATAAGTATAATACGCATATTGCGTTCAGGCGAGTTTCGCAACGAATCTCGAGAATCCCCCCCCCCCCCAACTCCGCGCACTATAACTTCTCCTAGAGCAAACGAAAGTTTACAGCGCCGTTATGATTTATTTTATTACATTAATCGGATTATTATATTGTATCGTATATTATTAAGTATAATTTATTTTTAATATTTCGCGAACTGATATAATGTCTGTTTACTTCTACAGTGGACTCTCAGCCATTTATCACGGTGAATGTGACGTGTAACAATTTTTTTTTCCAGAGAACCTACCATAGCACGGCACTTCTTTTAGTGATAATTAAAATGTTAATAAAAATAGACAATAGTTATTTGATAAGCATGTTAGTATTACTATCATGTACATTGTGTGTGATGATTTTTATGCGAGATGCCTTGAACGGTTGTATCTAAAATTAAGAATAATGTTTAAATATTGTCGAATATCAGAAACGATTCTATGCAGAACGATGATTATTAGATACCTGAAAATAAAAATTCTTAAATAATTTGTTAAAAACTAGTGCATAATTGTGAAATCATTAATTGGCTAAATATGCTTAAAATATTTCTTAAATATTGATCAGATGTTTTTTTTTACTATTGATTTATCGAAAAAGTGTAATGTAACACGAAGTGTTACCTAGAACTTATTTACTGCCATGAAAATATAAATCGAAAATATATTTAACAAAAAGGACTCAATAATGTATAAATAAAACAATACAATACTCCCTCGTTCTGCTTAAATAATAGGTAGGTCGGTGAAAATTAAAAATGAATGAATACATTTGAACTGTATAATATACAAACAATTATAAATAATCACTGAAGGTATAGGTACAAAGAATAATAAAACAATAATTATTTGTGTATAATGGACCAAAATACAAATCAATAATATTTAAATAACATTATTGCATGTCGCAACAATATTGGTGTGTTTATAAAATCTGAAATAATTTAAATGCACCTGTAGTGACCTACATATTATGGAAACCTATTATATTTATTATTAAATTGTTCATATAATAATACCATTACGATATAACATTGATGATTTTATACATATTATATTGTTATATTTCTGTGTTATTTAAATCTAAAATAATGAATAATCATATTTATTGTCTTTTATAACCAATTGAAATCAATATGATTTAGTCAATATGATGGGTTTTCCCGTCCGAATGAGAGCTTTAAGCTTAACGGGATTATTCTCCATTATTACGCTTAAATGGGTATATAGGTATGAGTCGTATATGTTTATCGAATTAATCTGGGTGGAAAAAAAAGATATAATTTATGTTAGGTACGTTTATAAAACGCATTGCACATTATAAAGTCATACTCAGGTAGGTACGCTTTGAATTTAAACTTTTCCACTAGATTTCTCAACAATTTACGACGATTATATTATTTTAATTCACATAGCCTGCAGTGTAAGACGTACATAATATTATTATAAAATCGATTAAGTCAATCGTCTCTAACAATAATATTATAATACACGTTTAGTATAATACATTAATACTATTCTTGTTGTGATATAATTATGGTATACAATATGGGTTAAGGTATAGAGGGATGAAAATTTAAATAATATTACAACGATTGTGTACAAATCAATACTGATAAAGTGATAACCAATACATTATAATATCATTATTATAATTATTTTATCGCAACGATAATATTAATCGTTGAAACGGACATGGAAGGCTGTATAAGGGACTTTTTTTAAAATTAATATTGGCAGTAGATGCGTGTTTTTTAATTACTGTTCGGGTAGAATAAAAATCAACAAAGTTTAAAATACTTATTACCATATTAATACATAATTATTGAATTAATTAGCCACAATAAGTATATTCTATATTGTGTTCCAGGTAACGTCGCCAAAGTCTCCAAATGTTTTTTTTATCAAATTTATCGTTATATGGGTATTTTAGTTTCCGAATATAATAATACCGTATAGAGGTATGTGTTTAGTTTTAGTTTTTTGTGAACAGTAAAACAAAGGACATTTTATAGTTAACGTTATGATATAATACCCCTGAAATATATTATTTAATTTAATTTTAGGTGATATAATTTTGGCGAACAGCCCTGCGTGCAACCAGAGGTAAAATCGTGTTTTACGTTTTGAATTTTTGCCAAAAACTCATCCCCTGGTCACCCGCGAACGTTAACCTAGTTTTGGATAGGACGATTCATCGTTTTGGAGGTATACGTTGCGACCGATAGCTTTACCCTAGACAATTTATGAGCTTATGTTAAACATTTCGGGTATAATACAATATATACACCCGTAAAACTAATTAAAACAGTTCCGTTTTAATGAAATGCGTACAATACGATGCGAATACAAACCGCTGCAAGGACGTGTGGTTTTTTGATTTGTAGCTTCAATTATTATTATTATTATTATTGTTTCCAGAGCGGTGAAAAAAGGAACGCATATCATTATGAGAAAAAAAAAACAGCGATTGTAATCAAAAACAAACCTGATACACTAAGATTTTCATTTGGATGGATAAAAACATAATATGATGGCCAGACGATGTTTTCAAACTTAATTCATTTCGCTGATAAACGCTCGCCCTATTGTTGTCATTTTTCGCAGCGTCTGACATATTTTCTACTTTTTCTCGTAGACATAATATTATTTCTCCGAGAAAGTCGTGCGACAATGTAATAATTTTCGATTCCATAGAACTGCTCCTAAATGGTTTCCCGTAGTTTTCATTTCACCCGTCATCTAAACTTTCGCTCACACCCCATTCGGAGAGGTGAAGTTTCTTCCTGTCCTGTATCCGATTGATTTTGCTAACCTTTAACTGACACACTTAATAGCCGAATATTTTTTTTTTGTATCATTTAAAAAGTTTCCATCTGTTATAATTTTACTTTTTACTTTTGCTTGGTCATTATAAAATCTTTTTACTTATATTATAAAATTATCATGACAGGAGGATTGAAGTAACATACTGTTTATGTAGTGGAAATAATATTTTAGAAAGTAATGATAAAAATTAACAAATGTTTGAGTGTAGACAATTTCATCACTATACATACCATAGAGTTTCGAATTTAAAATAATTCACTTGACATTTTTCAACTATTGTAATATTTCAAAATTGAAGATTTCACTCTCCTTGTGAAAAACCGAAATTATAAAAAATATTTATTTTCTCTAAACTTATTCGGCTATATATTATTAAAAATTATTGTCGATTACGCAAAAAGTATAGATAATTAATAATTTATCAATCGAACTGGTTTACGAATTACCTTGTATTATATCATTATTGTTTCGTTATAGATTTACAAAGCTACTGCCACATTATATGTTACATATTATTTTCTTTGATTCATATAATAAACCAACTGTTAAAAATACTCTCTGGCTGATTACATAAATAATTAAAAAATTAAATTAACAATAATAATATTGTATTCCTCATTTCTTAGGTTAGGTTAGGTTAGGTTACCTAACCTTTCGATTCGTTTTTTTTTTAAACAAACAATAAGTCTGCTGTTTCATAGGATTATTATAATATATTATTGTGTATGTATCTAATAGAATTATTTATATAATATGTTACTCGAACAAAATTTACAATTAAGCGTGTGTCCGAATCGTTTGTGTTATTAGATTTTCGTGGATGGGACCATTTGATTAAAAATTATTACTCGACGTAATGCAATCCATAATCATGTTTTAATACTACGACTAACGGTTCGACGAGAAATTATACTGTTGTACAAACTGTACCCCATTACAATCTATTTCATAATATTATTATTATTATTATTATTATTATGAGCAACACTGCCGAGTGCAGTATTAATCACTGATGGGCTAACGGCAAGGGGAAACACAACGTTTTAAATGCGCACAGTGTGTAAATAAGACGGGGTGGATTCATAATTTAATTATTATCAAGTGAAAAATTGTCTGGTCGGCTCTTAAATAACGATAGCATTTTTAAATTAAGCGTTCGGTTGTCTTCTTTTGAACATCGCACAATATTTTACCTATATATTGTATTATCTGATCATGAAATGGTGCATCGTCGCAGCGCAGTGGACGGGAATTACAAATGCGCGATTATTCGCATTTATCGACTTAACTGTTGGCGCAATGAAAATGTGTATATTTCTGTTAATGTAGTGCATATACCCATACAAACTAAAACTAATGCACTCTCATAATATTACACAGTATTCATTTATCGTATACGGTGACGATGATGAGGCAGTTTTAGGTTTCTAAACATAATAGTAAACACCTTAGAACAGTGGTTCTCAACATTTTTTGGTTCAGGGTACACTTAAATACATCACAAGTTTTCACGGCACACTTGCCACACAGCAACTTAGGCAACACCGCCGGAGGCAATAATTATCGCCAAGCGCCTATACAAGTATGACAATTCTCGCAGGACAGTAGTGTGAGGTTGAGAACCACTGCCTTAGAGGTATCCCCATTGTGACCTATCGCCGGTTAGTTACCTGCAGGACTATAGATAAAAAGTACAAGTAATATGTCAGTACCATATGGTTATTGATATTGAGGTGTTAATTGTCAGTAATTACAATACTGTCGTATTGAGACTTTTTTATGGTTCCATTCGAAGTGAATTCATAGGTACTAGTCAGTATTAAAGGATACCAAATTATAGTATTTTATTTAAATTCATACATTCCTCCAATATTAAAAAAATGCAAAGGTTGCCAAATTCTTTTTAAATTGATTATCGAATATTATAATAGCTAGTTACCTATTATAGTTTATTGCTTTGCATATACTGAAATAAATAAGTTGGAAAACAGGTAATTCACTTAGCGGCGCTCGCAGTGTCAGCTTTCCTGATTTGTTTTGTTTGTCTTCTATTATATTGTTACGCTAGTATTACATAAGACTTGGCGATTGAAAAATTTCCTCGCAAGTTCAATTAGGCATAGTGTTTTTACACGGAGTTTTCTATATATTATAAGGATGTATGTATGACTTCGTATACGGGATGTTGACAAATTAACTATTTTTTTTTTTTCTATAAAACTGTCATATATATATATATATATACATGGTATAGCGGAAAGCTTTCACGAAAACAAATACATATACATATATGTATTATAGGTAGGTAGGTCCCACCGGACAATGGCCAGACGCGTTTCCGGCTAACGAACTCAACCCGCGTCCGACAGCATTCGTCGAGGCGTCACGCCGCTCCCGCGGGCCGCCCTGTCGGACCCGCACGCCGAGACCAACAGGACTTCGATAAATATACTAATATATTATACGGGATGGTCCGATTAACGTCCGAAGACGATCATTATTTCCGAAAAATATACCAACGTTTTTGAAAATATTTCTAGCCGTTATCAAACACAATTTAAAAAAGAAAAAAATTTAAGTTTTTTACTCTTATCGATGATGACATACATTTTTAATTTCATATTCCGTAACAGAAATATACCATTCATAGTATTTAAAAATCAAACTTTTGACTAGTAATAATTTATCATAGGTGTTATGAGTGTTTTGATGAGTTTAGTAGTAAACCAACTGTTGGTGGAGTACCACAGCACCAGCCCACTCGGCACTCATATACATTTTAAACACAATAACTTATAGCTCAAATCCCAAAATTTGATTTTATACTCCGAAGTACTCGAAAAAAATATTCTGCCACTTAATTAAAAGCGCACGTTGGCATCAAAGAAATTATGGAGATAAAAAATCTAGTTTTTTTAAATAAAAGTTGTCTTCCGTCGAATTAAAATAATGGAAGACAAACATTAAATTCTTAAACATTAAAAATATTTTCAAGTACTAACAAGTGCAGACTATTGCGTTGAACGAATTACCCGGTACAATATACAATATAATATATATATATATCATCCCCCCCCTGTGTCGTCGGTCACCCACCCCGCCACCGATGAAAAGCTTTCGCGCGCTCGACCGGACCGACTCCGAGACAATAATATTATTATTATTATTATTATTATTATTATTATTATTATTATTATTAAATTGTTGTTATTATTATGATTAATAACCGTCGCCCAGGCCGATACGTCATTTATCGTGTAATAATCATATTACTTTATATAGATGTAAAATGACTGTTTTACGCGAGACGTTTGCGCCGAACCGGCGGTCCGTGAATGCTGGTGGGTATTATACCGTCGTCGAACCCCTCCGAACCCGCACCGACGCCAAAGTTTCAGAGTTAATACGCCGTATATTGTTTGTCGAATCGCCGTAAAATATTTTACGCGAAGGGTCGTCGACGACGTATTATTGTATTATATATTGTGCTCTTTTGTCCACCAACCTTTCCTCCTCGCCCGTCGTAATCGAATCACGGGCAAATCGCTCAGTAAATCAACCACCGACGATGGCGGCGGTGGAGGCGGGATATAAATGTGTATATATGCGCCGCACGCCCATGATCGCCCCAGTGGCTTCGCGATCGAATAATAATTTATATTGTATTATCATTAAAATATATTATTATAACGCGTACAAAAATAATGTCACATGACGTGTGTGTGTAGGTATATCTAGGAATGCGACCTAGGTATGATCACCGTTTAAGAGGACGTTATGCCCGCATGTGTTGTATCCATGGTACAACATGTCAAATTTTACGTTCAGCAGATCACGCTTAGCCGTGTTAGCCTAAAAATTTGAGTGAATTGACCTCTTATTAAAATTAAAGGTAAGATTATTACGGAGGTCTTCTATACTGGGCTTTTCGTCGTATTTTAATTAAAGAGAGTTATGAGTATGTTAAGTTGTACAAACAATTTACAATTTTAAAATACTCATTACACTCTTTAAAATTAAAATGTAATACAAAGCCCAGTATAGAAGCCCTCCGTAATAATCTTACCTTTAATTTTAATAAGAGGTCAATTCACTATAATTTTTAAGCAAACACAGCTAAGCTTGATCTTCTGAACATAAAATTTGATATGTTACGCTCTTGTAAGACGGAGACAACACACGCGGGTTTACCGTCCTCTTAACAATATAACAACATGAAAATGCTTTAACTAGTTCAACTGCGTATTGTTTTGGGCTACGTCGAAGTTCGAAGATATGACTGCTTGCATAGATTTCTGAACTTGATCTCGTTTAGACCTCAATAGATAATTATAATTACGCGTATTCTATCCAACACGGTATTGGTCGTATATCCAGGTTCAAATGCGCACTTGCATTTCGGATCTGTTTGTGGATTCGCATGGATTTAAAGCTCGTGTTCGTGCACAAATAAGGAGACTGCTGTGTAGTACGACTGCGAGTTGATTCCCTGGTACCAACCGCCTAAATCGAGACTGGTCACCGATGGTCAGATTCTGAAGAAATTAAGAGTTGTATAATATTGAGTTGATTACCTCTTTGTTGTACTCCAGTGGGAATTTAATTACCTAAATGGAAATAAGTATAAACGATGCGCTAAGTATGACCTGCAAAACCTCATTGGCAAATGTCATTTTTTGAATTTCTTAGATAAATAACCTTCCCCTCGATAATAGTCAAGTAGTGTATAAAAAAAAGGCGACCATGATTGACAACATTTACTACTAAATCGAAAAAGTTTGTCCTACTCTCAATTAATCGCCAAAATAGCATGATGCTAATTAAAATATGACTATTTATCATATTCAATAATTATAAAAGAAAAAAGCATATCCTTCACATATAGGTGACTAAGTGTACTGGGAATCAATTCATACACAGCCAAATGAACTCAAGGATAAATTGATTCGTAAAAAAAAAGTCACCGAAATCAACTCTCAAACACCGATTTAGACGATGGTAATATATTGTGGAAAATATTATTTCACTGCTTCTCGACGTTTTCGTTTTTAGCAGCGTTTTTAGTCGTTTGAGGTATGCATCTCGTAATTATTGTTATAGTCTCTGTACTTATTTAGTCAGAGCCGAAGATCATAATTTTTAAATATGAATTTATTCCAGGTGTCTTTGCAGGACTTTAATCCTGGAATTTGGATTTTTCGTGAACTTAGATCATATTACATAATATAATGTAGGTATCCGGATATACATAATGTGTAAATATGGCGCACTCGACTGCTGTATGGTCGTCACAACAATGTAACCGTCAGTATCGTGCCGCTTGTTCGACCAAAAGAAACAAAAGGATTTAACATAATAAAATAATACAATTTTCGAGAAAAATTATGTCGACGTAAGCGCAGCAGAACGGCGTAGAGGGGAAATCGCTTTTATAAACCAGCCAAAAGAAATATATATTTTAGTTTTTTTGTTCACTCGAAATGGTAGAGAAAAATACTTATAAACACGTTTTTATCTTCTCTCGTCTCACAAAAAAAAAAACAAAACAAAAAAACATAATATGAATTCGCCATTTTCCCACTATTTCTCGTGTTTTATTTGAAATTTTAGGAATACCATCATCGTCATATGTATTTTGTAGGTATATAGTTCAAAGGATATTTTCCTCCCATGACGTACAAGTACAATTCACACGGAAAAAAATATATGTATTTTTTTTAAATCGCATAATATAGTCTTTTTGTTCTTATTTTATAATATTTTATGTATTAAGATAAAAGTGTTTAACAACTCATGAAATGTAGGAATGGGTTTTATATCATTTGTGAACATAAAAGCGTCAATCGTTCAAAATACTTTTAGTGATTTATACTATAAAATACGCGAAAAATGTTATTCATACGTAATGTTCAATAGCAAGAACATCATTTAATAATACCACTCGAGTAAAATTATATTTGTTGTCGCTGTCGTCGTAAATAATAAATTACGCGACAGTGGTGCAAATTTATTAATTTTAAACGCAATTCCGATATTGGCATTGTGAATTATTTGAAAATCTCTATATTCGTCAAAGTCGTCAGTTTGGATCAACAGAAGTTTGATACTGACGACGTTTGTACCCGGAAAAAAACCAAAAAGTTAGAAACGTTTGGTGGTGAAACACGAATAATTCATTTAACGACACGTATAATTATTATACAATTTTTGAGACCATTGACTGTGAAACATTGAATCATAATAATTAATACCCAAGAATTATACACTCACTATATCTATGTGTCTCATATATTATTATGCTTCTACAGAAGCATTGTCCATTAATATTAGAAACACTCGTATTTTCAAAGAAAAAAGATAATTAATATTATCAATTATCATACATATTTTATGAAATTAATTCAAATTTCTTAGTTCAGCACCAAAATGTTTTTCAAGAAACCCACAATAATTTCCGTGTTAAATTACCAAACTAACTTTTTATTTCCACACGACACGCTATGATTCTCCCTTATTCAGTTGTACCCAAACATTTTTTTATACGATTATCTTTTACAGCAATAATAATATTATTATAATTATAATATATATATTATTATATATATAATATTATTATATATTTTGCGAGTGACTAATATCTTATGATATGTTGTGTATCGCCCTGTAGGTTGATGATAAAACGCTCTACAGATCTATTAATTTAGTGAAATAATATATTTTTAAAGATTTTTTTCTCTAATTAAATATTGAATCTGCGATGAGTGGATGTTTTTTATTTATTGACATAGGTAGGTACTTACATATAATGGATTATGACGGATGCACAACGCTTGTTTATTTACTCTTTATTCTTAAACAATGTCAATAATAATTTTCAAAAAGGTGGTGATGACAGACACAAAACAAACATACATCAGTGTAAAATCAATATATTCATCGTTCCTCTCAGAATCTATAAAGTACATACACTGTGACGCATTAGAATTACATAAATATAAGTGTGCGGCCATTATCAATATGTTATTACAGTAACATCCGTTTTCGAATATTATATTATGAATATTATTGTAAGGTCGTGAAAATATTTAATTCTCTAGAACATAACAGGTTTAAACGTACATATAGGTAATATTAAAATGTGTTTACGTAAGAGTAAATAATAGTATTATATTTGTTTAAATGTACTTGACATTCCTATTTTTCAGGATGTATTATACAGTTACACGTGTTTATACTCTATAATACACCTGAATAGAAGATGCATTTAAAAAAAAAATAGGGATCTTAAAGTTTAAACCTACATTGTTATAGTATTTGGCACGAAGAAATAAAACCAACCAAATTTTATTCACATGTTTCAGAACCGAGAAAAACTTGTTCTCACAACTTTCAATCTTCTACTTACATCTCTCAATCTTCTATTTGCCATACCTGTGATAGGCTTGCCAATCCATGCTGTACAACAGCGGTATAATGTTGCGCAGGCGTGTCTTTTTGTACGCATTGTTATGGTATACATATTATTATCTTGTAAGTTCGCCTTTTTCGAAAACATGTATCTTTCGTAGCAGGTACCTATGTATATATATATATAAGTACACAGAAACCGCTGCAGCACGACAGCTGCGCAGCAATCTCTCCGAGCGCGGAAACAACAAAGACGAACAAAAGAGAATTCTATTTATTTTATTTTTCACTCTCTTTTTATGATTTGTACTGCGCGTATAGATTTTTCTCTCTTTTTTTTTGCTCTCGACTTCCTCTTTTCCGTTTTTATTATTTTCATTCATACAGGCTCGCACGCCGCCGAATCGCCGGCACTCTACGTGTATAAAAATAATAATAATAATAACTACGTAACTGCGATTGTCGGGAGGTCGCGGAGGCGGCGGGACGAGACCGTCTGCTGACGGCGGGGGTGGTTCGGGACGGAAAATAATGCCTCGTTTAATCGGCGCTTAATATCGAAGGGATGACTAAAAGCCCCCTCGCGGCCGCGCCGGAGGTGTATGCGCTCGCGTAATTGCATCGGGGGCCCCGCGACAGACGTCGGAATGACGGGACCAAAGCGGCGGCGGGCGATGCGGAACAGTCGTCGACGACGACAATTGAATTTGAATACGCCTTTGAACCGATGACGACGACGACAACGACGACGGTACTCAGATGGCCAAAAACCGATTGTGTGTAAAACACGTAGGTATACGTCTTTTATATTGTATGTATAGACTTATCCTGTATACAGGGCGATTCAACGATCGTGCTCGCCCCCCCCCCCCTTTTTCTTTTCCTTCAATAAAGCAGCTATTCAAATTCTGATTTTTGGAATTCCCGAACAATATAATATACTACCTGTATAAATCCTAGACTTCATTTTTCGTACTACATATAAATGCAATGTCCTGCTTCTATTTTCCTGGCGAGTGTGTACTGTGAATTATATAGCGGAGAATATTTCTGAGAATGTCGACGTATCTAAATCAAAATTTGAATGAGAAGTTTTTGAGTATTTAACTTGTGCACTGATGCCAATAGGTCCATGGTAATGGGATCGGAAGATATGGTGAAAGTCTTGGTAATTAATTCGGATACGGCATCTATCAACGTTTATGATTTGTAAAACAGTACAAGTATGTATAAAAATAGTTCGGCCATCATAAAAATGCATAGTGACATCTTCTTTAATAGTGCAGTTATGAAATATAACTATGTGTGTAAAATTACGTAGGTTGGTGCTCACATTAAGCGGGCAAAAATTATAAAATCAACACTCAGTTATTGTTACAATATTATTATATTATGATTATTATACAATTATTTTTGAATCAATCTAAATACAATTCGGCAGCGAACGCCATTAGTTAGTTACTTCATTTCTATACTCTGTTCAGCGAGTGAACAAGCCAATTCTGTTCATCCCTCCGCCTCACCATGCTACCAAAACCGGTCACCCTTTGGCAGGGTATCGCGTGAGGATGCGCAGAAGAACCTACTTATTTGGTCGAATCGTGTTCACTTGCTGAACAGAGTATAGCAGCTAGTTATACTTAATTACAGTTTGAGTAAAATGTTTTATTAAATTAAACTTAAGATTATATTTTGTTGATTAAGTTGGTTACTTATAAAAAGGTCAGAATTTTCTTACTCTAAACAGGGTTGGTACCAAATTGAGTTCCAACAGAGTTGAGGATTTTTGTAATGTCGAGATATCGTTGATACTGTTCATATCGCGTTTGACATTCCGTTAATAAGTGAATTTCTATGAAAATAATGCCACATTCTTCTCATACTGGAAGTTCATATTTTGTCATGAGAAAACCGTGGGTAAGTCTCTTGTGTGCCCGATTCTCAATCGATTAATAATAATTGTTTCTTCTTTACGCATAAGGATTGGTTTTTTACCATCCGAATGTCGATCGCTTAATTTGATTTAGTCTGGTGTTCCGATTATTATTAAGCCTACCCATATTTTGCATGCATACGTATCTGTACACTACGACTCACTACATACTGTTTTTGTGCTGTAGACCACTAAATCATGAAATACACCGTAATCCCCATACCAATACAATAACAAACCGATATTTAGTCACAAAAACTAGACGATTTAATAATATTCGATTTAATATAGATTCCTATGTATGTTAAAATCTATACAAATTGTATTGTATTGATGTAAAAAATAATAGATTATGAAACAGTGTTCATATCGAGTACCCATGATCATAATAATTAAATTTTCGTTATGATATTCAAATGATGGACTGATTTTTATAGTAACTGTTTTCCAAACCCTTAATGCCTAATGGCATTATAATAGTATTGTAGTTGTAATAACTAGTTATATATTCAGTTAATTTATTGATTAAAACCATTTTAATGTTCGATTTGTATGGAGAAAATAGATTAGAATACAACTATCACGTTATTTAGTGTTTTAATTATTATTTATTTTAAATTTTATTTTATCATTTTATTTCATTTTTCAACCATCATAATAATAAATTATGATATTTTAACGAACTGTAGAATATAAACTTGTTCTATATTTATACGAATGTCAAATATAAATAAATATGTTTACCATACAATGCGTGAGGATTGAAATTAATCAATACTTATATGAACTTTAAAGGTAAATATGGATTGGACGGGTTGATAGGAATATTGTTGGGTTATTGTATCAAGTAAATCAATATAATATAACAAATTTATTCTTTTATATCGAAGCCTACCTATCAAAAATAAAAATCTATACCGATAGTGTATAATTATTTAACGTCATTTCGACTCCAAATATCGTGGTCGTGCTTTTAAATGTATATAATTTTGGGAACCATTTGGCGAAAAAATCAAACACCAAATGAATTATATATTGTAACATTCGGGCCCATCTGTAGTTTCACGTTTCTGGATATAAGTATGGGTATATTATTATTATTATGCGAAGGGCTCTTGACCAACGATTTCGCAACACGCGAACCCGCATGCATTGTTATGCGTACCGCGTTTTTGGTTACCTTATACTAAAAATCTATAGCTCCCCAATATAATATAGCAGGGTCTGTGATTTGAAAAAAAAAAAAACAAAAAGAAAGGCCACGACTCGATGCTTTACAAACGAACAAACACCGAGTTTGTATTCAGAACGGTACACATAACACATAATTCACAAGTATAATGGTGTGCGAAATGGTGTTGAAATGTTAAACGTTGTTATTGTTGTACACATATATACGCTGCGTATTGTATTTACCGGTTAAAAAATCGTACGCAGCCACTGAAACAATACCTGTATACCTACGTGGTATCCGATTGTAGCAGAGTTCGTTAAATTATAAATAAATTTACAATAGTGTGTGTTATTGTTGTAATGCAAAACTATTTTGACGTAACATAATACTCAATAGTACGTCGGTGAACGCGGTAAAATACGAATGTATAGGTTTCGATGATTTAGAACAACACACGATTAATTTTTTTTCATACGTCGCCGCTTGTTTAAAAATAATAATGGTTATCAAACTATTGGGCACCGATATTCGGTATATAGGTAGGTTCTGGACCACTGTCCAGAAAATTCAACTTTTAAATGCATATAAAGAGTTTTTTGGTCTACAATAAAAATTAAACTAAACAATGCACGAAGAAGCCGGAAATTAGTTTTTAGAGTAAATGATTTTCGGTAGAACGAGGTGAAAAAAAATAGTGACTGAATAAATAAAAAGACAAATAAATAAACTTTAAAATTAAATATAATGGGTGATACAAAATTCAGTTAATTTGCTTAAAAAATTAGAATATGTTGGCCAACGCTATCCAGAAACTGACATAGATGTAGGTGACTATTAATACAACTTATTATTACCCATTAAGGCATTAACGGCAAAATATTTATAAAACCATATTTTTTTTACGAGTTAATAATTGTTATAGCGAAAAAGGTAAATAAAGTTCTCAATTGTTTGATAGCTGATATAAGCTCGTACCACTTTCATATTAGGTACCAATAAACCATTGCCCATTTCTAACTTTTTTCGAATTTTTTTATAATTCATAATGATTTTATAGGTTGTAAAATATTTTAAAACAAACTTACGTTAAATGATTACTTTAAAATATGATACATTTGTATGATGACTTTAATTTGTGAATTTTATAGGTAATTCAAAATAATTGTTGGATTGTTTAAATCGTTTTACAAAATAATTTTGTAGGGTTGTTAACCCAAAAATAATATTAAATTTATCAAAAAAATATACTGCAATACCTGTCTAGAACTCTAAAGTAACGCTTTCTGTCTGGTTAAAGCCATCCGGTTTTATCATTGTTATTTATCAGTTATCAATATTGATGACATTCATATTCACGACATTTTATTCAATGAAAATTCCCATACCGAAATGGTTTAATTAGCAAAATGTTTGATATGATCATTTGTCTGATGACAACACAATAACCAGAAGCCGAAATATGTACTTATCTATTAAATCAGATTAATATTATTTTTAGTTTAGAATTTTTATCTATCTAAAATTTACACTAGATAAATTATAAAAGTATTACAAAGTATATGACATCAATGAATTCAATATTGTAATTAAAAATTAAGGTTGTATTAATTAGATAATTATCTACCCTATTATGATTTATGATGCCATAAGCTTAAATGTAGATTTTAATAATTGAAAAAATACCTTTTTTCAAAAGGTTTGAAAAACCCGTTGCCTTGTACACGCTCTATGGTCGAAAGGACAATCAAAAGAAGAACACTGCGAAATATAAGGTAGGATGTTCATTTACAATTTAGATGGTAATTTTTTTTGTCTTTATCAAAACACCATCGAACATTATTTCTAGGTATTTGGGTAAAGTACTGAAGTGCATATTATTCAGCATTATAATATAGTATCCATCCGACGAATATTTAACGTATAATTCAAAATTAACTTGCCAGAAATACTACTGAACAGTGCCTCATCGCTGTGGGCAACATAATCTTACTTTAAACGTATTATAACATCGTCTAGTCGTCTGGTGACTTTACTTGTCTACTATTATATTATAAACATGTGCTTTTATAATATAGACGGGTTATAATGTCAATACACTGACTGTATAGTAGAGTTTTTTGGTACGCTCTTCTGCCGGTGGCAGCAGCATGTACCTAATTATTTTTTTCAAAATCTAATTAAATGAATAGCATCCGATGATTATTTATGATTAACACTGCGTACAAATAGTTCAACGGGTCCTCCAGAAAATTTTACTTACCGACGAGAGTTAATGATATCGATGAAATGACCCAAGACATTTTCCAAGTCATTAATCGGTTATTGTCCCCCTCCCCCCCCCCCAATTGTAGATCGCTCAAAAGTTACCTATCGCGATCATCAGCATTTCTCTTAAATATTAAATATAAACAATCCTCAAGCGTGATGTAGATAGTTTTTTTTATTTTTATATTTTTTATTTTGAAAGTTTCCCTGACAAAGTGATCTAAAATAATTATGTAGGTAGATGATAAATATTATAGAATATTATGATGAAGATAATTCCGATGCAATAGTTCAGAATAGGATTTTCACCACAACACAACCAAAATCCTCTCACTATATTATTATGTCATAACTCATAAGTTATAACTTTTATTTATATTTTGTCATATCCATGAATAAGACGACTATCATGTATTCTGGTGTCTATGAAAATGTGATAAGTGATAACCGATATTTCACTCAATAATTTAGACCAGTAAATATTGTTTTCTTATGAGACGAAAAACACAAAGGTTCGTGTAAAAAATTATCGATCAATACATATTTTACCATTACTCTTATACGCTTATTTACCAGACCATTAGTCATGTACTGCAGACGTATCCCTTTTTAAATATTTATAGAGTATCTTGTCGGCCGAGACATTTATTATTTCTAGTAAATCGGCTCACGCGATTATATCAATGTCTGTCACGAATAATATTATATGCTAATAGTGCGTTATAATTTATATATAATAAATAATAATAATAATATAATGATTGATGATTTTTTTTCACCTTCTCCGACGACATGATGATCATAATGCAATACCGATTCGGTATTAAAATCTTCAGTAGAACTACAACACTAAATGTTGTAATACCAATAGGTACAGTTTTTTATTATTTATTCTCGTAGCACCATCATTAGTCATTATAATAATACGCGATGTCTTGTGACTTGTGTAAAAGACTTTAGAACGAAGGTATACGATAATATGTTATGGATTTGTCGACACGACCGTCAACACGAACGTTTAAGCATGAGTACATCGATATGTTTAATATACCTAATACCTATAGTCTATACTCCATAGTCATCAATTATTGTTACCTAACTAACAAAATACAAACTGTAAATGCGCATATTTTTACGCAGTAGAATTAGGTTCACTGCGGCGTCCTTAGACAAATTTATACTGCAGTAAGCATACCTATTGAACTATAATATTATTTATATCGATTATTGATGGAATGTAATATGTAATATATTTGTGACTCTTTTATTTTTATTTGTGATATTATTAATATATTATTATATTTATTTAAAAAAAGAAACTCGCTTGACTCGTGTTAATTTAAATGTTATGATGTTAACATTCACGCATCTACAGTAAAAATGTGTTTAAAAATATAATTATGTAACATAGATTTGTAAATCCAAGTAAACCCAGCTAGACGTGTAATGAACCGACAAATAAGTATGAATTATTAAGGACGAGCCAGAAAGACCTATCTTCGTGGGTTAGGTTTGGTTGTATTTAATTTGAAAATCAAAGTAACATTATTTAAGAACATACAATTCAATTAAACAGAAGCCTTCCACCCGGACAACATAAAACACATTATAACATTTAATTTTAAATCCAACCTTATTAATAATATTTAATATGTAAAATATTGAATCATGTAAACAATTTCAACTCTTTGTTGCCAATGGCCATAGTTGCCGAGGCCTATTTCAAAAAAAAAAAATTCAATTAGCAAACTCTATCTTCGGTTGGCCAAACCCACTCATAAAAAGAAGAGAAGAAGAGAAAAAGTAATAATAAACAGACTCCGTATCGGACACCCTAGACTAACGCATGGATATCTCATGGCAAAGGAAGAAAAACTTATATGCACCACCTGTGGTGTCGAATTATCAGTCAACCATATTTTTACAGAATACCTCCAGTACACAGATAAACTCAACATCCTCAACATCCCCAAAACCCTAGACGCAGAACTCGAACCGAATGCAGGCACCACCTACCGAGTTTTAATAATTAAAAAAAATCTAAATTGTACGATTTAATTCAAATTACATAATTACCTTTATTCATTAGAAAAAAATTGAAATTAATATAACAACTAATGGCTACTTCTGCCAATGTTAATATTATATCCATTTCATAAACTTTATATAATAAATATATTTTAAAATAATTGTATGATTTCAATTCGTTGTTTTAAATAAATATTGATAGAAAATATTTTTCATCGATCACTGAATATTTTATTACTAATAAGTGATTATCATGTTATCGAAATAATGCAGCAACTGTTGAGTAAACTATTTATACATTTTCATTTTCGTTTCAACAAGACTAGTTTTTGTCGGTTCTTGAAGTGTCCATTCTTGCCCGTTCTCCTTCTCGGTATTACTCTATATTTTTGTAGACTAATCGATTATACTTACCTCCCGTAAAACGTCTTTCATCCTATGTAATTATAATGGAGAGTAAACAAATCCGACAAGAGCTTGTATGGCCATTGTTATAGACCATTCGCCGTCATCATCTATGTCGAGTAAACAGTATATTACTATATTCTGTCAGTGAAACGGCAAGTAAAAATTTTTGTGTGTTTACTTATAACTTATAAGTCGTAGCTATTATAACGACGATACAAGACCGGCAACGTAAGTCAGTATAGCATTTATCCATTATCAGTGATAGCGAGACGTTTCTTTTGACAATGTTCAGGAACTACGCGGTTTCCTAGACTTTTGAGGCGTATCAAAGGCTTTGTGTTCGACTACAACACACACACACACACACACACACACACACACACACACACACACACACACACACACATCATATTACAACAAAAGGTGTGCAGATCGAATACTATATTATACAGAATGAGTATAATATAGACTTTCAACAATATCTCGGCATTTCAAACTAGTTTTACGTTCATCGCACCATAATAATATTATGCTTTCGAGATAACGAGAATACACTATTATATTATTATAATAAAGCAATATCGATGTAAACCGTATATAGTCAGTCATACCATATTATATCGTTGCAATGAAATAAAACCTACACACACATAATAATAATATTTAATATTTCTACATTTTTACTATCAGATTTTTTCATAATATGTAATATAGCATTTTGCCGAGAGTGTTAAATTTATCGTAAATCGTAAACGAAAACATTTCGTTACAGCACACCAAAACAAGACACAAAAATGGTTGTTACAATTTTACACCGAAATTAAAACGTTTACATAATATTTGGTTTTGTTTTTTTTAGTTTTGCTGAAAAACCTATTACGTTTCAGTGTCCAAACTGTACATAATATAATAGCTTAAAAGTTATGAAGCGCAAAACTTCCATATAATTAATGTGTCACTTCCTCTTACGCACACAATAAATTCTCGTAGTTTTGTAGTTCGAATGAAAGTTTCGAGCACTAAATATTTGTCTTCTTTCAGGACCCATATATTTATAGGAATAACAATAATATTATGTACTCGTGGTTTTATGAAACAAAAACAGTAAAACACAATATAATATATTACTATAATATAGTCCTATCGCGCAAATAACAAAAGTGATCATAACCGTGGTTTCCAGAAGTCTGAAGCTGGAAGAGGAGGGAGGAGAGCTAATATTTTTCCAGAATAGACACAGTTACATATTTTTAGAGTATAATAGGCTTGAGTATAATACGGTTTGATAACAATATTAACAATTTTATTTAAATTTTATTTGAATTTGAATTGTATTGATTTTAAGACGCATGCATTATTTATTATGCAAATAAATGCATTATGCATATTGACATTTTTAAAAGGGGTGGGCAAAAACCCCCTATCACCCCTATATCCACACCTGGTGGTGGCTGGTTGATAAGAGCATCGTTACATATTTGTCCGGACATGTGGGTATAATATAATCATCGTAAATATTGCTTAATATAAACATAATCTCGTAATTACTATAATATTTTATTAATTGAACTGTAAAGACAACGCGGTGTTTGTGTTTACTTTTGCCATCCCACATGCATAAACGGGAGAAAAAAACGGATCGATGTGATGTAGGTGCTCGCGAAATTATTATGAACAAAACTTACCCCTTTTTATCATTGTTGTATTACGCTCGCACCAGACTATTCAGCGGCGTGCGGGACCCGACCACAAATCACGGCCATTTGACGGGTCTTTTCTCTCTCAATCCTCCTGTCTCTCTTTCTCCCTCTCAATATATAAATATATTTCTCTCTCTAGCTCGCCAAGGACTCGCCTTGGGGACTCCCGAAGGCCAGATGGGTCCTTCTTTTAATCTTCACGGTCGTGTACGCGCGCTCGTCTGTGTTCCCGCTCCCTCGCTCGAACTCGAAATCGGAATAATTAAAAACCCACCAAAAACAACTGCGCGCAAATGAACAAAATAAGAACTTTAAAAAAAGAAAACACCGTATTTTAAACTACACAGTAAACATGCAAGCATATATAAATGTAAAACGTTTTGCAGAACAGAGTACCGCAGTACCGTGGCATGTGTAGGCTCGACAGTCGAGTGAGTCGTCGTCACTGTCGCTGTCGTCACATCACAGGCCATCGGGTTTGTCAACTGTAACATTTGCCGTAGACCCCGTGATTATTAGGGCCCGGTTGTCCATCATCGGCAGAAAATAAAATATTAGATTATCTCAATGCAGGACAAAAACATCTATAAAATGGTAATATATTTGATAAAAGTGATACAAATAAAGACACAGTTGAATGATCAATAATAACAATTAGTGTTATTCAATGTTTCTTTATTATATTTAGTTTATTTTCTTTTAAGCAACGATGTTTTTACGAATCATAATAAAATTATAATCATTCACATTCAAGTTATAGCATATAACAATATATTCATGAATATTATGGTCTGAAACAATTAAAAAGTCAATAATTATATACCTTACTAATAATATCAAATTTGAATTTATGGGTATTTTAGTATATGTGAATGGCAATATATAACGAAAATATTAGATGTTTTTGTATAAAATGTGCACCTTTTTATAAAAAAAAAATAGGTCCTGGAATATCATGTCGGGGTGGATGTCCCACACTCCGCCAGACCTAGGACTGCCCTGGACTCACAATGTGCATAAATATCATATATCATAGTTATTATTTTATCACAAAACAGTCCTTTTAAAAAAAGGGAAAGTATTATTTTCATATTTTGTTTTATTTTACGCGATCCATCTACTATACACACAATTTTTGAAAACAATTATATTTTTCACTGTTTCTCATCGGTATATAATTTTTAGTGTTTTAATTTTTGAAATGGTAAAATATAAATTTATCTTCTGCAACCGAACCTTTTTCTAATTTTAGGGTTATAGATTGATGAAATTCTCAGAAAATTATTTTGTTCAAAATATGAAATCAAATAAAAATGATTTTAATATGTAGGTATAAATTGTAAAAGTATAAAAAGTATAAAAAAACACACTGTTTTCAATGGTGCAATGACTTCAAATAATGAAATAGAAATTTTAATTGGTAAATTTTGAGGAAAATCCACTGTTGAACTATATAGAAGAATCAACTCTTCGTGTGCATGTACACCATCACATCGAGTATACTCACTGGTTTCAGACGTCTCGAGAGTTGCGGTAGTTTATGGTTCACCTATATTTTTATGATACATTAAATACCATTATTCTCTATGTCCTGCCGATCTTTAATAATATTATGTGGGTAACGCAATAATTATTTTAAACAACGAACCGTCGATACACAGCCGCTGCTCGTTTGACGATATAATTATAATATCCTGTACTTCATTAGATTCGCTCGATATCCGCCGACACTATGTAGGAGAGGGTCAAATCATATCGATTAACGATGGCGCCGTGTGTATATATATAACTGTGTGTATTTGGCAATCATGCTGCAGATGCGGGACCGCAGAAGTATTAATAATTTCGCTCTGCACGCCCAATAATACTGTATTATGATCGCATAGTAGTTCATTCCGCGGCTTTTGTGATTATTTCCAAAGTCTCTTCTGGAACTGAGATAATAATTGAAACCGATGTTTCGCTATGGCCGTTTATAATATTATAGTAATAATAATACAGCGGACCGTAAACAACCGATGACGACGACGACGATGACCACGCGATTCCACCGCCGCCGCCGCCGCCGCCTCCATACAGTCGCATTTACGGCAATATCAATATTGTTGTATTTATATTGGCAAGGGATGATGGCGAGGTGGCGCCGGTGGAAGGGGAGTCTCATCTATAACCAAGTTAGTAAAATATTATAATATATATATTATATTATATTATATTTACACACCCTTTAGGGTGGCGGCGATGGTCCTCTGTAAACCGATCGCGAACGCTTGACCAATAACTCGATCAACCGTGGTTTATATACCGTGCAGTGCACCCGACTAAACAGTCTAAACAATGTTTACTTGAGCCAAAATCTTGCGTACCACACCGTCCCATGCCGAATCAATTTGCATGTTGTAGTGTGTGTATACGAATATTTAATATTGACATTTTATAAGTCGTTATTGACATTGGTCGGGAATTTTGAGATTGGATTATTAGAAACGCAGATGTTCTAAATAACGTGTCGTCCATGTAATGTTATAATATATAGGGACACACTGCACATTTAACGTAATATATACTCGTTATTTCAGAAAACACCGAGGTTTTTTCACCAATATTTATTTTATGTAATTTTAAATGTTTACAAAACAATGTTTTTGGGAGAAAGCAAATAGTTTCTTTGTTCAAAGTATTAAAAGTTTAGTTGCGCAAAGTAGCAGACCAACATGGTATACTCCTGTACTCATGTAGTACCAGTCCATGCGGTCATCAAATAAGTTTAAAATATATGATAGTACCTTAGTACAACAGAGTTAGGTATAAGTGTATAACTCATAAACTACTTGTCTAATATTCAACTTTTACAAATCGAAATATTTCAATAAATATTCTAGTTTGAAATAATAATAAAAAATGCATGTTTTCATAAGAAAAAAAAGTATTAATGATGGAAAATAGAAAAAAATATATTTTTTAGAAAAATGTTAGTTTCAACGAATAAAAAATTATGTAAAAAATATATTTTTAATAAACGTTAATAGTTTTCGAAAGAATAAGAAGTGTAAAGGATCATCCGGCACATTGAAATTCCGGCATTCTACGTTAGAAACTGTTAGGGAGGATTCGTTTGCTTATGACTAAGACACGGGTTATAAGGACACAGTTGTATATTAGGTAAGTACGTCTTACTTTTCAGTTGCACTATATTATTTAATACTCAAATAAATCATTTTATACCCATGTGTAGAACAAATGTATTCATTAAATCAGTATTAAAGTAAAAAAATACAGCTAATCCAAAACATTAGTTTGAAAATAGTTTTTTCGTTATTTGGATCTTTATCAATTATCAAAGCATGTATAATCGGGAATTGACAGATGGCAGCTGCTGCAGTTGTCATCGAAAAAATAATAATCTCTTTTATGGCTATCGAAAATTAAAAATATTCAAGTCGTAGTCGGAATAATTTAACCGGCGAAAAAAAATATAAATCAATAATTGTATTTATATTAGCTTAAATTAAGTTATTTTGAATGAATATATATTATAGAATATAACATTATGACATTTTAATTAAACCTATTTTATTTTAATACCAACAATTTGGCTTTATGTGTAAAACATTTTAATTCCGTTGGAATCGATGGAATCATCACTTTCGATTACGCGTTTTATGGGCCCATAAAGAATTTATCGGTAACAGCTGCGAAATATATAATGTATAATATTATGTCTTGTTTTTAAGCGATATAGTGTCTTTTGTTTAAGGAGAAAATGTACAAAGTTTAATAGTTAGTGGCCAAGAGCCAAAAGCTCACCATCATAAGATGTTTACAGTCCATTTGTTTTCTGATTTAGCCAAATATATATAGTACTGTATATCACACGGCTTATCGAATTCTTAAATCATAACACACACACATACACACATACACACACATAATATGATGAAACACAATAGAATTAAAAACTATTTGAATCTAAAACATAATATAATACATATAAGAATAATTGCAAAACTTTAAAACTTTAAAAATAAACTTGAACACTCGGCTTAAAATCCCAACGGGAGTTTCATCGTCCAATCTATAATAACACGCAATAGTTAACTTATTTGAGTACTATTATAGTATTATTTGGTTAAATTTGTAAGTTAGTGTTAAATAATTCATATTCTAAGTACTCGTGCGATTTTAGATTTCCCTAAGACACATTTCTCGTTTTTCAATAATATATCGCGTAAAAAGTGCGAATTTTATTTAATATTATGATATTATGAAAGCTAGGTACCTAATTAACTATTGTTAATAAAATCTTAGAATTGTTATACAAAATATTAATTATTCAGAAGGAATAAAAAAAAAAAAATACTCCATATTGAAGTGTAATAATGTTGTTACTGTTGACAATGAAAAAAATAACTTGTTTTTCAATTATTAAAATTCCAATTATGTTCACTATTAATCAATGGCCTCAGGACGCTATGATACCTACTGTTTTTAATGGAACATAAAATCTTAGGGTTGTCGTACAAAATAATAATTCTGAAGGAAAGGAAAAAAACACCGAATATTGACTCGTAACGCTACTATTAACAATGACAAAAATGGCTCGTAGACCCTTCCATTCCAGACGTTTAATATCATATTTTACCGCTCTTAAGTTCAGTAATAATAATGGTCGTTAAATCCATGAATACTGACACTGCGGGAATCCGTCTGAGACATCTCTGGAATGAAAAAAAAAAAAAAAGTCACTTATCCTCACGAAAAACCTCTCTGCAGAACATCGCGCGATGACGTAATATTACTACATGACGTATTCGTTTATCGAACTTCGAGTATTTTATGTTAATATTATAAAACCGTGATGAATTCGAATAAAGTACCTTTAACGTTTTACACGAACGAACTTTTAATTGTGAATCATTTTTCATATGACGCCGTCTATATTTGTATGTACCGCGAGAAGACTGTTCGAACAGGCACTACGCCGGACGCATCTTTTATGAAATACACAAATCAATTATCTACTACACAACAGTTGTAGTGCAGTGTAAATATAAAAATGTGTGACATCGAATGTCTGCTGGGTACAGTATGTGTTGTATTGTAATAGAATGTTACAATGGAAACGTGGTCACCGATTATAAAATACATACATATACATGGTTGGTTCTACAAAAGGAGAAATAAAGATAACGACTATCGTTGGGTTCGCACACAATGGCGTCTGATTTAAGGACTGTTCTGGGCTTGAGTTTATGAGAATCGAATTCCACGAGAGACGCTACACAAAAACGATATAAAAGAACTCTCGATTTATGATTCGAGTGTTATAATTATGATGTCTCTCGTACAAAACGTCGCCACCAAACGACGATCCCTTTCGGTGTTTTCTTATTATACCTTTATATATAATAATGTATATATGTAGTATATATAATATCTCTATTATACACGTATAACGCACATATATATATATATGTATATATGTATAACGTATATGTATTGCACAATGTATACACTATATGTATTATATTTATCTCGGTTTTTTTTTTATCTATTTATTTTACTTCTTCTCGGTACAATTTATTATGGTTAAACCAACCGTTTCTGTCATCGGCACCCGACCGACTGCCGGTTGCCATCGTGGAATTCCGCTCAAACTTTTGCGTCGGCCAGAAAACTCATTAAAACGCCTTTCCAAAGGACACCCATATCATAAAATATGATCGCCCGAGATAAAGCTTACATTGTTTTCCGGCAAAATGTTTCCGGCAAAAGTATTTCCATTTTGTTTTGATTAACGACACCTGGTCAAAACATTTAGTATAACAACGCGGATTAGTTGTGTGTAGTTGGTAACAAACTAAAACGTTGCCGCTTTTCGGCGGAGTATTTATTATTTTTTTAAACCGAAAATCTTGTCCATTTTTCACCTAACATATTTTATAATATTATCTGTAGTTCGAGACCTAACACATTGATTTACGAATATGAAATACCTACGTATTAATGTAAATAGACGGGGCGTCATATCAATATTGAACAATCACAATTTTATTAGATTAAAATTTATGTAAAACGTTAGCAACTCGAAATGCATAGACAATATTCTTAGAATCTATAGTATAATGAAATACCGAAATATTTTACACAATTGGAGCGTATGAAATTCCACGCTCGCCCGAAATGAAGTATGTGAGTATACTGTATACATTGACCTGCAGTAAATACTTTTCTTGAGGTTTATTAAAAATATTTAAGGTTCGGAAAAACTAAAAATATTAGTTATCTATAATACATCGTTGATTATTTGGTGAAAATTTGACAGTTTATTATTAAAATGTAGTAGCAGTTGTACCTTCAAGTTACTACGTATACTTGAACAAATAATTATACAATTTACAACATTTTTTTGTCAAAAAATAAAATGATAAACAATGGAATAAATATAACATTTTTTATGATCGTAAATCATCATACATTGTTAAACGGTATAATCTAATACATTGCACTTTTACAGTATTCAAAACATTATGGCCAAGACTTTTACGAGGACCTGATATTGTTTGTAATGTTTTATTGTTTAAATATTATGTTACTTATTATTGAAATGGCCATCATACTATTTTAATAAATAAGATGGTTATAGCTTTGTAAACGTTTGTAAATTATCTATTTATTTTAACTTATATTACCTCCCTACTATTTTATTTTACAATCCCAATAACATTGTTTAATTTATGGGTTCGCTTTGACAGTGTTTGACGGGATATTTTATACCCACTTAGTGTCTTATAATAACAATCTAGAACATAATATTATAGTTTTCTAAGATTCTAATTATTTTTAATAGGGCCATTATTAGGTCGTTATATTTTAGGTAGGTATAAACATTGATTCGAAAATAAAAATTAATGTAAATACAGCACTTCAGAGAAGTGTCAATTAATAATATTATATTTTATTAACTTGTTATGGACTAAATAGGATCTTTGAAAAATTATTAATAATTATCCACAATCAAGTACCCTCCAATAAGATGAGAGCAAGTGGAGTATAAATATGACAAGAGAAGGATAATTTATCGGCAGAACATGATTTTATTTCATTAGGTACACTATGCATTATTACAAAAACGAGTAATAAAATGTTGTACTCGAGTTATGCATATTTTTATTTTTTTATCCAATTTTCTCTTAAATTGTCACGTCGGTGTCTGTTGTAGTGCCCGGTATCCGATTTGGTTGAAAAGCAATCTTTGAAGATCGCATATTTCAGCACCGTGGCGACGACGTGACCTGCCAGCGCCCACCATAAGTCATAAGTTAGGTTTTAATATGGAATGGCCCTTCAGAGGGAAGATCGCTAAAACACTTAAAGACCCGCCGAATAATTCAACGACCCCATTACATGATTGCGTTAAGAGCTCAGTTTATATATATAATATATAAATAATAAATATGTGTGTGTGCGTAGTTTTTAGGACGGTAAATTGTATTTTTATCACTCGAACCAAACCCGTCGGACGCGTCTTTAAGCCGAAAAATACCCACGGCCATTAAATCCAGTTTTTGTTAACTCATGTCTCGTTTTATGAGAAAATCTTACTATAGCATCACGCTTATTGATTATTACATTAAACGTTTTTTGGCCGTTTCGTGTCGGATAAACTAAACACGATAAAATAACAGTGCAGGAGCCAGATTTTTCATCTTCGTGACAAGTTCGTCGCATTGAACGATGCAGTACGTATGACGCAAAACAATAATATATGTGATTTTACGTTGGTATATTGATATAAACTCAACTATTAACAGACCGGAAACGGATATCGAATAAATTTTTAAAAATTAATATCTGAAGTGAATGAGACAGCAAGACTAGCTATAATTTTAAGTACATATATCTGTAATCATAATATATATAATATTATACATAAATATTAACAACAGAGTACCTACAACATCAAGGTATATACAGTATTAATGAATTGTTCAATAAAAATTTAATGTATTATGTAATAGCGTTAAATTTATTTCGATGACTGTTGAAAATAAATACCTTGAATAATAATAATGTTGATAATAACACGTGACGTCGTGACGAATGATGTTTTCGACGTTAAAATAATAATAAATCAAATGTATATATTTTGGAAATAGCGAAAAATAAACCTGACAAATCCGCTTGTTGAAGAATAAAGGTACATATTTTGGTGTATAAAATGAGAGCGTTGAGAGGATTTTGGGGGGCGGACGATTGAGGATTATTGGACAGTAGAAATGGGAAATAGATTACTCCAGATGCTTACGGCGGAAACGAGTCTGGTGAGATTAATGTTTGAACGTGACAAAAAAAAAAAAAAAACTAATACAAATATATTTTATACAGACATGTACCTACCTAACACTGTTTCCTGAACAGGAAGTCGCTCGGCTTGGATTTTTAGATAAGATTATACAGATAAAACAAAATAAATTGAGTTGAAGAACAATTTTTTTCCGAGCTAATGAGGGACGTTAGTCTTTTTTCGGTAGTAGCTGATGTATATGGCCCATAAAGGTAAGTGGCAGTATGCGGTGCCTTTTAAATATCAACTCACTTTTTTCGTAATTCGTGTAACGTGCCATTATTTACATATACCTACACCTATCAGTTATCTAGCTATACGAATTATATAGTTTTTATAAAATATGTATTGTTCCACCGCACGTGGTTATTTTTCATGTACTTTGTTGCACCCACACAACATATTTGGTCACTGTACAATAAAACGCGGGAACATTTTATTACGCCTGTAAATCAAAATATCACTCGTGTTGTTTGCTGCAGCACTGACTATATAATATAATGTAAATAGTTCAACGGCCGATCGAGTTAATAATATTATTATAAAACTGTTATTGTTTTTATAGTGTAACGCTGCAAAATATGAACTAGGTATGTATTTAAAATCGGTCAAATACTCGTAATAATAAAAAAAAAACATTTTGTAGAAGAAAAAAAGTACGTTCAGCTGTATTATGGTGATCACTGCTGTGAGTTTGCTATTCTATGATTTTGAACGTCTAATATCGATGATCGTTTATTAATTGAATATAACAATTAATTATCACGTCTGAATATTGTTTCTGAGTAGGTATAGCTAATCTCCATAAACTTTCATAATCGTTTTTTTCATCGCCCATGATGCTTATAGACTATAGTAACTGTTTTCAATTTTTTTTTAATGACCTAAAATTACATAAGGAAACTTGGCCAACACTATATTTGTGTTATTTAAGTTTTTTTATTTTTTATTAAGATTTACATTTCATATTTTGTAAAAAAATCATGTTCCTTTTATCCTGTGGATTCGGCCCTAGAATTTATCAGATTTGTTCGAAGATGTGGAATTAATGGTTTCGGAAATGTTGGAATTTTAGACATTCGTTGATGATGCGGTAAACCATTAATAAATCGCCACATGTGTAACATAACGTAGGTTCGTAATATTGCAGATTGTATAACATATTCAAATAAATATAACAAATGTAAAAAAAATAATAAGACATAACAAATACAATTATATTAACACTATACCTCATTAGGTACTCATTATAGATGTGAATTTCAGTTAAAAATTATATTTATTTTAAAATTGTTTATTCCTATATGTATTACCGTTTATTACTATGAGCTATAAACTTAATGGTTTTATCTATAGACCAAGTGTATTATGTCGTACACGTCGTTCACGGTTGGGCGTTGGTGTTTAATATATTAAAATATGATTCACTTGGAGCGCACCGAAGAGGAGCTGTTATTTTGCAGTGTCTCTTTATTAATCCGAAGACGTTAAATAGCGAGTAGGTAGGTAGGTAGGTAGTGTTTTAATTAAAACACGGGTATGCATAATTATTTCTCTCGTCGTTGTCGAGATCGGTGGCGGCGTTGGTGGCGGTGGCGGCGGTCTGTCTATAGTCTATACTCGACGAGTGCTGCGTTTATAATATATTATTATTATTATTATTATTATTATTATTGTGCTTTAGACGTCTTTTGAAACGCATCCTCGCGTAAATGCTGCCATGTGATTAAACGGTCTTGTATTCTATAAAAATAGTGCTTCCAAGCTTCATAATGTTTGAAGCGAACCCATAAGTTTAGATTTAAAGGCGGAAATGAGGGTTGTTTGGAGGTATAGTACCCAACCCCTTAAGAAAAAAAATATTATAATAGAAATGTTATGGTGTAAAAATAGCTATCTTACAATAATGAGGGGCAATGCCCTGAAGCTTTACAACATTAGTGTATATTTGGAATTTTCACAAAGATCGTATTAGTTAGAGTAGAGGCTATAGTTTATTTACTGCAATGGGGAAATTTCCCATCTAGCTACGTCTCTGTATGAAGTCAAATTCGGTAACTTAAGTAAGTCAGTCGGTCACATAACTGTATTTTTTTTATTTTTTTTGTAGCAAGCTGGCTAACGCCTCCAAAAATGCAATTTGCTAGTATACATCATAGTTTTTAGCTACCTCTTTTTTTTTTAAATTGTCTTGTTATTATTAGTCACACATAGTTTTAAACAATTTATAGTATCTATAATGTACAATTCCATTATAATTTATAACCATGTGGGACATATTATTATAAAATATATTTTAATTTATTGCCGTCAAATAGATTGTAAGCAACGGCTAATGACAATTTTCTCCACGCTAATTGTAAATTTCTTATGAGTTGTAGTACTTCGCTACACGTTTCAGTGTGAACTGTAGGTTAGGTTAGGTTCAGCTACTCGCAACCATTCCAAAATAAAACCGTAAAATAATAATGTGATAGAATGACATAAACAGTAAAGGTTTATATCTAAATAATAATATATACATGTCCCCAACGATGAAATACTTCATTTAAATCAACTAATTATTTTGGTAGGTATCTGATGACGAAAACGGCGACATGTCCCCAATCAAAAATGTCCATTATCCCTGCAGCCAAACGCGGCTGGTAAAACAATTAAGACTCAAAGTTGAACTCTGAAAATGTTGCCTACTCCGCTCTGCATTGTAGCTACAGCAGCAGCAGATGTGTAAGCGTGTTATTTTACTATAATATTGTATCATTGTTTTTATTATTTTCGTCGTCTGCAGTGTCCTCCGATAACGGTGAACAGAAGAATACGCGGAGAATTTGCGGAAAATAATAATAATATCTCTGTTTATACGTTCACGTTTCATTAAGCCCTCGCGCGTTACACGGGGCGAGCGCATTTTTGTTGTTTCAGCACCGCGTCCTCTCGGAGTAACATGAGAGGGGGGGGGGTCAAAATAAATATCGCTCAGCCACGGCGGAGGCGATGATTTTGCCCGGCATATATAGTCGACGGCGGTGGCGGCGGAAGATCGCGGCGAGTTGCTGCTGGTAGCGGGCGTGTGTATTCGAAAGGCCGGGGGGGGGGACGGGGGCGATAAATTTCGAAACAGTCATGGCGCGAAATCGCTGGCAAACACAGGCGATCCGTCCGCCGCCGACGCTCAATTAATTAATCATAAACCGAGAGTTTTATACACATATTATAATAATTAAATGCAAACAATGAATCATTTATGGTCCAAGGGGCTCTCTGCCGGCGCGAGGGGAATTATAATCAAACGCCGAGCACAGTTCCCCCAAGACGCGCGAGCGGTATATGCCACTAACACGCACGCGGTTACTGATCTACGGTGTGCGGAGGGTTGGTTGGTTGGGGGAGGGGGTAGCGTACGAGTACGTTTGCTTTTTTCCGGTAGTGATGCCAACCAATCCGCCCCCCTTTCCACTTTCCACTACCTTTCCACTTTACCTTACCACCACCGCCGCCACCGCCTCCCGACCATTAGATACCTTTCGAAATTCGATCGCATGTATACAGGTATATATGTATATAATAACAGGGAGATCGGTGGGGGGCATTTTGAAGATGTATTTGGTGCGCGTCCAAATATGTTTGTGCAGACTGGCGTGAGGGGCAAAACTGCCCACGACACACATTGCTCGGTATCATAATAATATATTATTATGGTTCAATTTACACTGCCGGGTGATCAATAAAATTTCATCGGTTTTTTCGAATACACTGTTAGGG